>NC_057794.1:351787921-351825675 GCF_018294505.1 Triticum aestivum
GATCGGCTTCAGTTAGCAGCAGTAGCCAAGGAATCGCTCGATCGGGTTCAGTTAACAGCCATCGATCGATCGCTCGGGTTCAGTAACGCGTAGCCTGCAGTGCAATTGCTCGGGTTCAGTTAGAGCCCAATGCCTTGCTCGGGTTCAGTTAGAGCCAATGCCTCGCACACACACGCGTACGTGTACGAGAGAAACGCGCATCGCTCGGCCCCCGACCTCCCACCGCAACCGGGAACTCCCCAAAATTTTCCTCCCCCTCGCTTCTACCACGGTTTTTTCCATCATGGACGGCCCAAAGAATGTCATGCAGCTGCGTCTCCGGCCCGCCCAGGACGAAAAGCCCATTTTCTGTCATGATTTTTGTCATAGAAGTAGGAGCCCACCACATCTATGATGATACCGGGTTTTGTCACAATTATCGTCATAGAAGTGTCATATGTATGACAGAAAAAAAATCGTTCGGCCCAAAATGTCATGGATGTGTCTTTTTTTGTAGTGCATGGAGGGGGGGGCAAGGATCGTGGCACCGAGGGGACAGGGATCATGGTGCGACGCGGGGGTTGAGGAGTGCGCGGGAGGCCAAATCCACCCCACCGCCACCTTCCTGGGGCCTGGCTCGGCTTAGCCGGACAGCCCTCCAGTGGCGGTGATGCGGGAAGGGTCTTAACGGCGGCGGCTAGGGTCCCCCCCCCGTGTCGCAAGAGGAAGACGACGTTGGGGGCTAATTGCATCCTGTGTTGGGAAAGTTACAAGAGAAGATGCAACTAAAACATGGGAAACTAATTGTTTAGTGATCATCTAGAAAAGTTTGGGTATAGGGGAGCTACTGGAACCCGTTGTGTGTGTGTGTGTGTGCCAACTTCTCATATATGTGATTTCTTTTGGTAATAAGGGACCTGCTGGGATGCTCTGATAGAAATAGTGAAGGTATTAAACAAGGGAAATATTTTTGTACTTTTATTTCCTTGTTTGGGAGTACATGAGTATGATTAGTCCAGGATGAGGTCTGCCTACAAATTAGCAAAACATGACATGCTACACAAAAATCCTTACAACGACTAAAACATACCCCTTCATCTTTAGCTAGGATTGTATGAGATGCAAAAGAAGAAAAGGTTAGCCTAAGGCTAGACGAGAGACCAAAGCAAAGGGGATGTTCAGACGATGGCAGGAACATGAACCGATGATGACATAGTTTTAGCATGAACCAGGCATATGCAAGTGTGCAAAAAAGTTGTGTTTCCATGATCTAGAGAAGAATTGTAAGTGCAAGTGCACTAAGTAATAGAACATGAATTCAATTAGAACAAGCAAGAACAAATAATTATTGACAATTCGAACCGAATAACATGAAGCAAGCAAGAACTAGGCATATGCACAAAACTAATCATGCCAAGAGGTTGCATTTAAATGGCTTGTTTATAATTGTAAGTGCAAGTATATGTCTAAGTAGCATTGACCTACATTATATAGGCAGGGGTTGTTTGGGCTAGGTGAGCTAGAATTTAGGGGGTTTAGGTGGGTTGGGCTTAGAGAAATAAGGGAAGTGACCAGCCATTAGACAAGTTTTATTAGTAAAATGATTCAATCAAATATCAACTATAGTGCCTCCATATTTAACGTTGGAGCATCCAACAAAGTCTGATTGGCTTGAAATTTTAAAGATGTCCTTTCTATAAACCCACATAAAATATTTCAACCTCTTCGGACTTTGTTCGATACTTATTTAGAAAGTATCTCCATATACCGAATAAATGGGGCGTGATCTACGATTGTTGGCTAGGCTTGTGCTAAAATTACGAAACAATTTGGGTACCTCCCAAATGTCACAAAAATTGTGTGTCCAAGGTTTGTGGGCGGGTTTCGACTAGAAGATCGAAAGGAGGAGGGGGTTTAATCATTGCCCATTTAAAGATATGGCGAAATAGGATAGTCAGATTAATTAATTGATTATGCAAGATGATGATTATGAGATGCATATGATGCACAATTAATATAACAGTCAAAAAACATTTAGGGGGGGTGAGGGAGTCCTAGATTAGGGGGTCTCCGGACAGCCGGACTATATCCTTTGGCCGGACTACTGGACTATGAAGATACAAGATTGAAGACTTCGTCTCGTGTCCAGATGGGACCTACTTGGCGTGCAAGACAAGCTAGGCATTACGGATATGGATATCTCCTCCTTTGTAACCGACCTTGTGTAACCCTAACCCTCTCCGGTGTCTATATAAACCGAAGGGTTTTAGTTCGTAGGACAACAACCATAACATACAATCATACAATAGGCTAGCTTCTAGGGTTTAGCCTCTCCGATCTCGTGGTAGATCTACTCTTGTACTACCCATATCATCAATATTAATAAAGCAGGACGTAGGGTTTTACCTCCATCAAGAGGGCCCGAACCTGGGTAAAACATCGTGTCCCCTGCCTCCTGTTACCATCCGGCCTAGACGCACAGTTCGGGACCCCCTACCCGAGATCCGCCAGTTTTGACACCGATATTGTTGCTTTCATTGAGAGTTCCGCTGTGCCGTCACCACTAGGAAGGATGTCTCATCCCGTCTTTAAAGACGGCACTATTGTTGAGGGAGCTTTGGCTATCGGCCAAACTCTCCGGCTAGGTGGTTTTCTTATGACTGCATTTTGGCCGCTGCGCTGATGATGTCTTCTCGGGTCATCGAAAGCAATCTTCACGTCAACTCAGAACTCGCCGAGCAGTTAGATCCAATGGAGCTCTCTTCCCTGAACGAGCTCTTGGATCGCATCGCCGCCCTGGGAGTCGCTACAGACTACGATTAGATTGGGCCTAAACCCGATCTGAGAGAGATCAACTCTCCCCAAGTCACCCATCACGTTGCAGTGGTGGAGGAACAATGCGACAACCCTTCATCTATCTTAAGAACTAGCTATGTCCGGATTCCCGATCCCTCCAAGCCGGATACCCGCGGAGGGGAGGACATCAGTCAAGGCCTGAACCTAGAGTCAGGCAGCGGGCTAGATTTATCCGAAAACATCCAAGAATCCAAACTTCCGAGTTCGGAAACTCCTTGGCCCCTGAGTCTCAGATTGGGTGACGATTCGGGTTCAATTCCACCCACCCACCCAAACATAAGTGATCTATCCCAAATTAGGCAAGAGACCGAAGAAACAGTACACCATTACTGGGCCAGATTCCTCCTGGTCATGAACAGGATAAAGGACTGCCGCGAGGAAGACACAATTTCATTCTTCTGCAATAATTGCACGGACAAGGGAATCCTCAACGCCATAAGTTGCCACGAAATTACACGCTTTGCTGACTTGGTGTCCACAGTATGAAAGTACTGTGCCATGCAAAGCGCCTGGAAAACCGAAATAAAATTTTGGGATAATCCAACCCTGAATACAAACCTAGTCCGTAATAAAAGGGTGCATTATCACAATACACCTGGGTTAACTACCAAAAAGCAAAAGCCCTCTACGGGGCAAGGAACCATACTGGAGGGATGGCTCAACGGACCCTGCAATATTCATAGTACAGCGGATGCAATACCAACGCACAGCCTTAGAGCATGTTGGATACTCCGGCAGGTGGCCAAAAGTGGTGAGGACCTACTCCTCCCAAATACCACAGAGCACCATCCCGTGGACAACAATACGGTGTTAAAGGTCTTTGAGACCTTCGCGTCAAATAATAGACGCAAGCGAACACTCCGCAGCATGGCCAAAATCTTCCACATAGCAGAAATAAATCCTTGGAGTGACACGGCTATTACCTTCAATGCCAGTGACGAACCCAAATTCCGAACAGCCCGAGCACCAGCCGCACTGGTCCTCAGTCCAATCGTGGACGGCTTTCGACTCACCAAGGTACTCATGGACGGCGGTAGCGGATTAAACCTCATCTATGAGGCAACTCTTAAAAAGATGGAAATAGACTGGAGCCGCATTGAGCAAAGTAGCACAACCTTTAAAGGAATCATCCCCAGTCGGGAAGCACGCAGTGCTGGGAAAATCACACTAGATGTGGTATTCTGCACGCCGGATAATTACAGGTCCGAAGAAATTACATTCCAAGTGGCCCCGTTCAGTGGCGTTTACAATCTTCCAAGCCATACCCCATTACGGGTACATGAAGCTCAAAATGCCCAGGCCCAACGGAATCATCACTCTTGCTAGTGATCCGGACATAGCACTCCGCGCCGAAAATAAGACAGCCGCACTGGCCCTCGAGGCACTATCCGAAGCCCTAGAGGCCGAGGAACTAACTGCGCTGCGCTCCACGATGAACATGGACGATGTGATACTCGATAAAAGATCCAAGTCCACCTCCTTTAAACCAGTGGATGATATAGTCAAATTCCAAGTCCATCCAACGGACCCTACAAAATCAGCTTTCGTTGGGGCACAATTAAACCCTGATGTCGACGCCGCACTTCGAGAGTTCCTACGCGAGAACTGGGACATTTTTGCCTGGCACCCTTCAGACATGCCAGGAATCCCACGCAGGCTGGCCGAGCACAGCCTAAATATCCTAAAAGGATTCAAGCCAGTCAAGCAGGCTCTTGGCGTTTCTCCGAACCTAAGAGACAAGCCATGGGAGAGGAACTAGCCAAGCTATTGGAGGCCGGATTCATCAGAGACATAAAACATCCGGACAGGCTAGCAAACCTGGTGATGGTACCAAAGAAGGACAAATCCTGGCACTTGTGCGTCGATTTTAAGGATCTTAACAAGGCCTGCCCAAAGGATCCTTTCCCCCTCCCCCGCATCGATCAAATCATCAACGACACCGCAGGACACGATTCATTGTGTTTCCTCGACGCATACTCCGGCTACCATCAAATTAAAATGGCAGAGCCAGACCAAGCCGCAACGGCATTCATCACACCATACGGCCCATTCTGCTTCAACACAATGCCCTTCGGGCTCAAAAACGCCGGCGCAACATATCAGCGCATGATTCAGACATGTCTGGCAAACTAGATCGGCAAAACAGTGGAGGCATACATAGATGACGTGGTCGTTAAAACCAAGCATGTCGAAACTCTAGTAGACGACTTGAGGCTCACATTCGATAACCTCCGAACATATGACATTAAGCTCAATCTGGAAAAATGCGTTTTTGGCGTACCAGCCGGAAAGCTCCTGGGATTCATTGTCTCCAATAGAGGTATTGAAGCTAATCCGGCCAAAATCCGAGCGTTGTCACAGTTGGCTACCCCAACAGACCTTAAACAAATACAAAAATTGACTGGATGCATGGCGGCTCTAAGCCGCTTTATCTCCCGCTTGGGAGAAAAGGCATTACCCCTTTATCGCCTCCTCCGGCGCACCGAACACTTCGAATGGACGGATGCCGCCACGGCCAGACTCAACGAAATAAAAGCCATATTGGCAACAAACCCAGTCCTGGCTGCGCCAAACATTGGCGAACCAATGCTATTATACATTGCGGCAACTCATCAAGTAGTAATCGCAGTGCTCGTCGTCGAACCAGAAGCGGACAGACACAAATTCCCCCTTCAAAAGCCGGTTTACTATGTGTCCACTGTCCTTACTCCATGCAAATCACGGTACCCACATTATCAAAAGATAGCGTACGCGGTATTTATGGCATCCCGGAAGCTGCGACACTACTTTCAAGAGTGTTCGATAACGGTAGCCTCGGAAGTACCACTTAACGATATTATAAACAACCACGACGCGACGGGCCGGATTGCCAAATGGGCCATTGAGCTCCTCCCATTCGACATAACTTACAAGCCACGGCGAGCTATTAAATCACAAGTTTTGGCTAACTTCGTCGCCGAGTGGACGGAAGCCGAACTCCCTAAGGAGTACGGCACATATTCAAACTGGATCATGCACTTCGACGGCTCCAAAATGTTGGCTGGTCTGGGGGCTGGCATCGTTTTGACGTCCCCAACAGGAGATTCAGTTCAATACGTACTACAGATAATGTATACGGACTCCAACAACGCAGCCGAATATGAGGCCCTTCTACATGGTCTGCGGATGGCAGTATCCATGGGCATTCAATGCCTAGAGGTGCGCGGGGATTCGAACCTCGCGATATCCCAAATAAATGGAGACTTTGATGCCAAGGATCCGAAAATGGCAGCTTATCGCAATGTCGTCCTAAAGATGTCAGCTTGGTTCGAGGGGCTCGAATTTCACCATGTGGCTCGGGAAAACAATCAGGCGGCGGATATCCTCGCCCGCATCAGCGCAAAACGCGACGCGGTCCCTCCCAACATATTCCTGGAAAGGCTCTTCAAGCCATCCGTAGCATGGGAAGGGGACACCGGTAACAACAGTCCGGACTCGGCCAAAATACCCGATACCGAACTCTCTGACACAATCGGAGGCTCCGCCACCGAAATAACACATTCAGCCCACGAAATAATGGCAATTATTGCCCCATGGACAGAACCATTCCTGGCGTACCTAACTAGACATGAACTTCCGGAGGACCAAAATGAGGCACGCTGCATAGTGCAGCGATCCAAGGCCTACAGGGTCCATGAGGGAGAATTGTACAAAAAAAGCGCTACCGGAGTCCTTCAAAGGTGCATCTCTGAAGAGGAAGGGCGGAACCTTTTGGCAGAAATTCATGCCGGACTCGGCGGTCATCACGCCGCAGCCCGGGCTCTTGTAAGCAAGGCCTTCCGTACAGGATTCTATTGGCCAATGGCTCGGGCAGATGCACAGGACTTGGTCCAACGTTGCGCCGGTTGCCAGCTCTTTGCAAATCAAAGCCACATGCCACCCACCGCCCTCCAAACAATCCCCATTACATGCCCCTTCGCGGTCTGGGGGCTTGACATGGTTGGACCCCTTAAAGGGGGAACCCACAAGAAAAAAATACTTATTGGTCATGGTGGATAAATTCACCAAATGGATAGAGGCTAAACCGGTTAAAACAGCCGAATCCGGACCGGTGATAGATTTCATATCCGGGGTTGTACACCGTTACATCGTCCTCCATAGCATCATCACTGATAACGGCACAAACTTCATGGCCGACGAAGTAAAACTCTATCACCCACAAACCAATGGTCAAGTCAAATGAGCAAATGGTCTTATAATGAGCGGCATTAAACCCAGATTAGTGTGCTCCTTAACGGAGTCTGACACGCACTGGGTAGAGGAGCTCGACTCCGTACTCTGGGGGCTGTGGACCACGCCGAACCGTAGTACCGGATATACACCGTTTTTATGGTGTACGGCGCAGAGGCAGTCCTGCCCTGTGACTTAATTCATGACTCACCTCGAGTGCGCATGTACGAAGAAAGAGCAACCGAGCTTGATCGGCAGGACAGTCTGGACACCTTGGAGGAAGAGCGCGACATAGCCAAAGCCCATTCCGCATTTTACCAGCAACAGGCTCGCAGATACCAAAGCAGAGAAGTATGGGCCAAAATTTATAACGTTGGCGAACTAGTTCTACGACTGCCGGATAAGAAAAAGAACAAGCTCGAGCCCAAATGGGAAGGTCCCTTCATTATCGACCAAGTTCTGACCGGTGGAGCATACCGACTGTGGGATGCATCGACTAGTCGACTCAAGCCGAACACATGGAACGCAGCCAGGCTTCGAAGATTCCACGCCTAGCACCGGACTCTATGTTAGTCCCCTCCCTTTGTCCATTTTCTGCATATGCATCATCTGTCTTGTTTCCCTTTCTTTCTTTTATTTCTCTAGGCCTTCAAGGGTCACCTTGTGCCTCACTCGTACATTACAGATGCGCTAGCCGCACTCTTCATACCTGGGGGCTTCTTTCACAGAAGCTTAAATTATTTACCCGGGCCTCAGGCCCAACACATGTGTTATACTTCCGCATGTACCTTTTTTCACCATTATATGCATCGATATGACTTAAGTTTTGGCCAAGCTGGGTTGCCTGGCTCTTGAATTTATGCCCTACGTTCCCGTTAATTCGGCTAGGGCATAAGGGGAGCACCTCTGCGATTGTTACCGCCGGGTCAGCCGGACGTGTACCTCAGACTGGGTGAAGCCGAAAGCTAGCGTTCTTAAGGGAATATTCGGTCGGTGAACAAAAGATGACTTTTATTTATTATCCATATCTGCCCCCAGATGCTTTTTCTGCGCTTCTTATCACAGTCTGGACATGCACTTTAGGGCATGCTTACCCAGGGAAAGGAACCCTTAACGGAACTATTCTCCCTAGAAGATGTTTCTTACTACCCATGTAATATAACATAACTAGTTGGGCACTTGTCTGATAAAGCACTAATGACCCCTACACCTGGTCTCCACGCATGCCCCGGTTCTTACATAACCGAGAGGGTATTCGGATACTGTCAGGACCCCGACTCGATGTCACATCGATCTAGCCGGTAACACCTCATATCACTTTGCGGCCTCACGCACGGTATCCCCACGGGTGTCGCCTTACCTTTGCCCGGGACCGTTTGCGCCTTTTGGCTCACGTATATGATAGTGTCGCTAGCATCCATATGATAGGGAGCCCGGGCTGACATGACTAGTCGTAAACCCAAAGTGGCACAGACTTACAGGGACAGGCATCCATGACCCAGCTTCGAACGTGTCGGTCATCAGCAAGTGGGTCCGGGCTGTAGCACTGGGCTAGCAGGACTCCGGTAAACCGGGCTGTAGCGGGCTAACAGGACTCCGGTACTCAAAGCGTGACATTTCCCCGAAGGGACAGACACAGGAATGAAGAAGGACACATGCCGGCCAGCCTAAGTGTTCCAGAGCAGTAGCAAGCTACCATGGCTCAGCGGTAACACTAGGAGACATTTCCCGGTAAGAGAGGCTACTAAAGATAAACAACTAGATAGTCAGATCCCACACATACCAAGCATTTCAATCATACACACAATATGCTCGATATGTGCAAATACAACGAAGCATCACAACATGACTCTACGACACAAGTACTTTATTTAAGGCTCAGGGAGCCATACATATCATACACAAAGGTACGGGTCACACGACCCAGCATTCAAGTCATACAGTCATACAAACCAGCAGCGGAAGTAACTTGTCTGAGTACAGACAACTAGTAAAATAAAAGAGGCTTGGAAAGCCTAGCTATACTACGTGGTCCTTCACAAGCTCAGGGTCACCACCTGGGTCTTTAGCCTACTCGTTGATGTCAACGTCTACATAGAACCCATCAGAAGGGGTTGCAGCGTCTTCTGTAAAAAATGTAAATTATAGCAACATGAGTACAAAGGTACTCAGCAAGACTTACATCAGATCCTACATACATGCATATTATCAAGAAGGGTTGGTGGAGTTATTGCAGCAAGCCAGCTTTGACTCTTGGCTAGACTATCCTACGATACTCCAACTTGAAATGGTTTTGCGCACACGAGTCCACTACTCACCACTTCAATACACTACCGAGGATCCGCCTCCGTCTTCCTACGGAAGAGCCATCCTCGGCACTCACACTTATCTTGAGGCTTTTAGCAGTTTCCATTTACTTGTCTATGAACTGTATAGGCAACCAAGTAGTCCTTTACCGCGGACGCGGCTATTCGAATAGATCATGTTAACCCTGCAGGGGTGTGCTTCTTCATACACGCTCTCACCACTTACCGTCGTTTACACGACATGTACTCGGCAACCTTCAAGCGGAAGCCCAACGTGGGTGTCGGCCACGACCTACCTAATCACCTAAGCCTCCAGTCCAGGTTTATCGCCTATCCAGGTTCCATCCGCAGGGAGTCCGGCCGAGGTTTCCCATACGGCCCCGAACGATGTGAACAGGGTTCCCGAGATACCTAACGGGTATTCGGTACACCCGGCCACGTACCTACCGCATCACAGCCCACCCCTACGGTCAGCGCTGTCCACGGCCTCCAGTAGGCTACAAACACCAGAAACTACTTGCAACTCTTGGACGGAGAACTAGGGTGAATAAGAAGCCGAGAGGGTCCATTGGTTTCGGGCCCAATGCATGGTAGTAGCTGATTCTTAAATCACACATACAGATCTCAGTGCTTAAGGTCGGCTTCAATGAAACAACCCACCATGTACTCCTACATGGCCTCTCATCGATACCTTTACCAAATCGTGTTCACCACACCACTCTCATTACCGACGTAATCATTTCACTCTAGCCCATCACCCAGATGAACCAGACCTGACACGACTCTAAGCATAGCAGGCATAGCAAGGTAGGAACAACACATACATATGGCTCAATCAACTCCTACACATGCTAGTGGGTTTCATCTAGTTACTGTGGCAATGACAGGTCATGCAGAGGAAATGGGTTCAACTACCGTAACACACAGCAGTTTGAATCGCGTTGTCTTAATGCAGTAAAAGAGAGCAGGAGCGAGAACATGGGATTGTATCGATATGATCAGATGGTTGGTTGCTTGCCTGATGGTTCGTTGCACGGATACGGTTCTTCGTTAGGGTAATCACGGTACTCCTCGGGGACAGATCCTGTCGCAAAGGACATCGATACACAAACATCACCAAACAATATGCAACAATATGATGCATGCATGAAACATGGCAATATGAGTGTGTTGGGCTAATGCAACTAAAACCAGAAGGGTTTGAACAAATTTGAATCAAGGATTCAAATTTCAAATTCAAATATGGCCTTTTAAAGTGCCTTTTCTTGTTCTGATTAAAACATCAACTTAACTTGTTTGATCATGCATGGAAATGGTACAGATGGATAGATTGGATTTTTCTGATCATTTTTCATATATAATTTGTCCAATTTGGAGTTACAGAATAAAAGTTATGAATTTTTGAAGTTTAATTAATATTCTGGAATTTCCTGATTTAATTCAACGCTGTCAGGACCCCGACTCGATGTCACATCGATCTAGCCGGTAACACTTCATATCACTTTGCGGCCTCACGCACGGTATTCCCACGGGTGTCGCCTTACCTTTGCCCGGGACCGTTTGCGCCTTTTGGCTCACGTATATGATAGTGTCGCTAGCATCCATATGATAAAGAGCCCAGGCTGACATGACTAGTTGTAAACCCAAAGTGGCACAGACTTACAGGGACAGGCATCCATGACCCAGCTTCGAACGTGTCGGTCATCAGCAAGTGGGTCCGGGCTGTAGCACTGGGCTAGCAGGACTCCGGTAAACCGGGCTGTAGCGGGCTAACAGGACTCCGGTACTCAAAGCGTGACATTTCCCCGAAGGGACAGACACAGGAACGAAGAAGGACACATGCCGGCCAGCCTAAGTGTTCCAGAGCAGTAGCAAGCTACCATGGCTCAGCGGTAACACTAGGAGACATTTCCCGGTAAGAGAGGCTACTAAAGATAAACAACTAGATAGTCAGATCCCACACATACCAAGCATTTCAATCATACACACAATATGCTCGATATGTGCAAATACAACGAAGCATCACAACATGACTCTACGACACAAGTACTTTATTTAGGGCTCAGGGAGCCATACATATCATACACAAAGGTACGGGTCTCACGACCCAACATACAAGTCATACAGTCATACAAACCAGCAGCGGAAGTAACTTGTCTGAGTACAGACAACTAGTAAAATAAAAGAGGCTTGGAAAGCCTAACTATACTACGTGGTCCTCCACAAGCTCAGGGTCACCACCTGGGTCTTTAGCCTACTCGTTGATGTCAACGTCTACATAGAACCCATCAGAAGGGGTTGCAGCGTCTTCTGTAAAAATGTAGATTATAGCAACATGAGTACAAAGGTACTCAGCAAGACTTACATCAGATCCTACATACATGCATATTATCAAGAAGGGTTGGTGGAGTTATTGCAGCAAGCCAGCTTTGACTCTTGGCTAGACTATCCTACGATACTTCAACTTGAAATGGTTTTTCGCACACGAGTCCACTACTCACCACTTCAATACACTACCGAGGATCCACCTCCGTCTTCCTACGGAAGAGCCATCCTCGGCACTCACACTTATCTTGAGGCTTTTAGTAGTTTCCATTTACTTGTCTATGAACTGTATAGGCAACCAAGTAGTCCTTTACCGCGGACGCGGCTATTCGAATAGATCATGTTAACCCTGCAGGGGTGTACTCCTTCATACACGCTCTCACCACTTACCGTCGTTTACACGACGTGTACTCGGCAACCTTCAAGCGGAAGCCCAACGTGGGTGTCGGCCACGACCTACCTAGTCACCTAAGCCTCCAGTCCAGGTTTATCGCCTATTCAGGTTCCATCCGCAGGGAGTCCGGCCGAGGTTTCCCATACGGCCCCGAACGATGTGAACAAGGTTCCCGAGATACCTAACGGGTATTCGGTACACCCGGCCACGTACCTACCGCATCACAGCCCACCCCTACGGTCAGCGCTGTCCACGGCCTCCAGTAGGCTACAAACACCAGAAACTACTTGCAACTCCTGGATGGAGAACTAGGGTGAATAAGAAGCCGAGAGGGTCCATTGGTTTCGGGCCCAATGCATGGTAGTAGCTGATTCTTAAATCACACATACAGATCTCAGTGCTTAAGGTCGGCTTCAATGAAACAACCCACCATGTACTCCTACATGGCCTCTCATCGATACCTTTACCAAATCGTGTTCACCACACCACTCTCATTACCGACATAAACATTTCACTCTAGCCCATCACCCAGATGAACCAGACCTGACGCGACTCTAAGCATAGCAGGCATAGCAAGGTAGGAACAACACATACATATGGCTCAATCAACTCCTACACATGCTAGTGGGTTTCATCTAGTTACTGTGGCAATGACAGGTCATGCAGAGGAAATGGGTTCAACTACCGTAGCACACAGCAGTTTGAAACGCGTTGTCTTAATGCAGTAAAGAGAGCAGGAGCGAGAACATGGGATTGTATCGATATGATCAAATGGTTGGTTGCTTGCCTGATGGTTCGACGCACTGATACGGTTCTTCGTTAGGGTAATCACGGTACTCCTCGGAGGCAGAACCTGTCGCAAGGACACCAATACACAACCATCACCAAACAATGTGCAACAATATGATGCATGCATGAAACATGGCAATATGAGTGTGTTGGGCTAATGCAACTAAGACCAGAAGGGTTTGAACCAATTTGAATCAAAGATTCAAATTTCAAACTCAAACATGGCCTTTTAAAGTGCTTTTCCTTGTTCTGCTTAAAACATCAATTTAACTTGTTTGATCATGCATGAAAATAGTACAGATGGATAGATTGGATTTTTATTTGGGTCATTTTTCAGAAATGATTCTGAGGGTTTCACAAATCCCCATTTCAAATTAAATGGAATTTTAAACATGATGCACACACTCTGATGCATGACTAGCTAGGGTGTGACAACTCACCCCCACTCAAAAGAATCTCGTCCCGAGATTTGGGTTCCTCCGGGAAGAAGGCGGGATACTCAAGTCGAAGACGATCCTCCCTTTCCCAAGTTGCTTCATCCTCAGAATGGTGCGACCATTGAACTTTGAGAAACTTGATATTATGACGTCGGGTGGTACGTTCGGTCTGATCGAGGATACGAATGGGGTACTCTCGATATGTAAGATTATCTTGGAGATCAAGCGTTTCGTGGTCCACTCCACGGATAGGATCCGAGAAGCAACGCCTGAGTTGAGAAACGTGGAAGACATCGTGGACTCTGGAGAGGTGCGGAGGTAGTTCCAACTGGTAGGCAACTTCTCCTCGTTTGGCGAGAATGCGAAAAGGTCCAATGTAACGAGGAGCCAATTTGCCTTTGATACCGAAACGATGGGTTCCCTTCAGAGGGGTGACCCGAAGATAAGCCTTCTCGTCAACCTCGAAAGTCATAGCCTTATGTTTTCGGTCATATTGACTCTTTTGACGAGATTGGGCTGTTTTCAACTTTTCACGAACGATGCGAACTTGTTCTTCTGCTTCCTGAATCATATCCGGGCCAAAGAATTGTCTTTCCCTGGTCTCTGACCAGTTAAGGGGTGTTCGACACCGTCGTCCATAGAGAACTTCAAAAGGGGCTTTACCCAAGCTAGATTGATAGCTGTTGTTGTAAGCGAATTCGGCAAATGGAAGGCACTTCTCCCAGTCCATTCCGAATGAGATAACAGAGGCTCGAAGCATGTCTTCTAGAATCTGGTTGACGCGTTCCACTTGACCACTCGACTGAGGGTGGAAAGCGGTGCTAAAGGAGAGACGAGTTCCCATAGCATTTTGGAAACTTTCCCAAAATCGAGAGGTGAAAAGACTTCCTCGATCCGAGTTAATTTCCAAAGGAACACCATGGAGGGACACTATTCGGGAGATGTATAAGTCTGCCAGCTGGCTAGCGGTTATACTCTCACGAACAGGTAAGAAATGGGCTACTTTGGAAAGACGATCGACAACGACGAAAATAGCATTATTGCCTCTCTTGGTCCTGGGAAAACCGGTAATGAAATCCATACCAATTTTATCCCATTTCCATTCAGGAATAGCTAAGGGTTGAAGGGTGCCAGCAGGCCGTTGATGCTCTGCTTTTACACGACGACAGACGTCGCAATTAGCAATATACTGAGCAATTTCTCTCTTCATCCTAGTCCACCAGAACCTCTGGCATAGGTCCTGATACATCTTAGTACTACCGGGATGAATGGTGAGAGGAGATTCATGGGCTTCCTTAAGGATCAAACGCCTCAGGTTTCGCACTTTGGGAACCACTAGTCGATTCCCGAAGTATACGACCCCTTGATCATTAATGGAGAAGCAATTCGCAATTCCTTTCTGAATGTTTCTCTTGATGCGGGAAATTCCTGGATCTACCTTCTGTGCTTTGATAATCTGATCCGTAAGGGTAGGTTTTGCCACCAAGGTGGAAAGAAAACCTTGAGGTACAATGTGAAGGTTAAGCGTCCGAAATTCCTCATGGAGAAGCGGTTGACTTTGTTGTAACATCAGGTTGTTACAATAAGATTTACGACTTAGCGCATCAGCCATGACGTTGGCCTTCCCTGGGGTGTAGGTTATTCCTAAGTCGAAGTCTGTGATCAACTCAACCCAACGTCTTTGCCTGAGATTCAGATCTAGTTGGGTGAAGATGTACTTCAGACTTTGGTGATCAGTGAATATTTCGCAACGATTACCGAGGAGGTAATGTCGCCAGGTCTTAAGTGCATAGACTACGGCTGCAAGCTCTAGATCATGAGTAGGATAATTCTCCTCATGTGGGTGCAATTGCCGTGAAGCGTAGGCAATTACGTGTCGATCTTGCATGAGAATGCAACCTAGTCCTTGTCGCGAGGCGTCGCAGTAGATAACAAAGTCCTTGGAGAAGTCTGGCGGTACCAGTATGGGAGCAGAAGTCAGGCGTCTTTTCAGTTCCTGAAAGCTGTGCTCACATTGTGAAGTCCACTCGAACTTCTTATCTTTCTTGAGGAGTTCGGTTAGAGGTTTAGCAACTTTGGAGAAGTTTTCGACAAAGCGACGGCAATAGCTCGCTAAGCCCAGAAAACTCCGAACTTGCTTGACCGATTCAGGTGGAGTCCAATTAAGGACGGCTTGAACTCGCTCAGGGTTAACAGCAATACCTTTACCAGATATTACATGACCCAGATAGGTCACTTCTGACAACCAGAATTCACATTTAGAAAATTTGGCATAAAGGCGATGCTCTCGAAGTTTCTTCAACACTAGCCTTAGATGTTCGGCATGTTCTTCCTCGTTCTTGGAGTAGATGAGTATATCATCGAGGTAAACCACGACAAATTTGTCCAAATACTCCATGAAGATTGAGTTCATTAACCGAGAAAAGGTGGCTGGAGCATTGGTTAATCCGAAGGACATGACGGTGTACTCGTATTGGCCATAACGAGTAACAAAGGCCGTTTTAGGAATGTCCCCGTTTCTGATTTTGATTTGATGGTAGCCCAACCTCAAATCCATCTTGGAGAAGACTGAGGATCCAGCGAGCTGATCATAAAGGTCGTTGATCCTGGGGAGTGGATATTTGTTCTTGATTGTGACCAAGTTGACAGGTCGGTAATCTACAACCATCCGGTCCGTACCATCCTTCTTCTTGACGAATAGGACGGGGCAAGCCCACGGAGATGAACTAGGGCGGATGAAACCCTTTTTCAAGGACTCATCGAGTTGTTTCTTAAGCTCGGCTAGTTCTAGTGGTGCCATCTTATAGGGTCTTCTAGCAATCGGAACGGTTCCTGGGATGAGGTCTATTACGAACTCAACATCCCTGTCAGGTGGAACACCCGGCAATTCCTCTGGGAAGACATCCGGGAAGTCACGGACTACCGGAACGTCCTCAAGGTCTGGCAAAGGGCTGGCGTTAAGAGAATATAATTGTCGCTTGGCTATTCGGGTCAAGACATTGACTATCTTCCCCGAAGGATGGGTGAGTTGAACAGTCCTAGAGAAGCAATCAATTTTGGCTTGATGAGCTGACATCCAGTCCATACCCAGAATGATATTAATATCTGAAGATTTAAGGGCTATCAAAGATGCAAGAAAAACAAGTCTGTCGACTTGGATTTCATTTCCATAACTTACCCTAGAGGTCTGCCATCTAGACCCAGGAGTAGAAATTTCCATAGTGGATGGCATGTCACAGAATGCAGTGTTATGCAAACGAGCATAGTTCTCGGATATAAATGAATGAGAGGCTCCTGTATCGAAAAGAACAGATGCCGGGTGGCAATTAACAAGAAGCGTACCGAGAACGACGTTGGGATCCTCTTGAGCTTCTTCGGCAGAGATACAGTTGACATGGCCACGTGAGGCGGTGACCGGCTTGGCGTGGAACACTTTCCCTGTCGGCTTGCCACGGCCAACAGCTTTAGCAGACTGGTTGGGGTTGGTCTGGGGACACTCACGCATATAGTGGCCAGATTCCCCACACTTGAAACAAGTCACGGAACTGGTACATGGAGGAGCATTGTTAGTTGGACCCCCATAGGGCTTGGCCGGTGCAGACTGTTGAACAGGGCGAGGCGCCTGGAAAGATGGCCTCGGTGTGAACCTGGGTGGCAGGGCAGTGTTGGGTACCCACACGCGGCGCTTCTGAGGACCAGCACCGGATGAGGAACCCATGTCACGGCCATGCTTGCGTGTTGCGTCATAATTAGTCTGATGAGTTTCAGCACTGATGGCCTTGTTGACAAGTTTCTGAAAAGATGTGCACTCATGCAGACGGAGGTCACGGCGAAGCTCAGGACTAAGGCCCTTACGGAACCTTGCTTGCTTCTTGGCATCAGTAGACACTTCCTCAGTTGCATATCGTGCGAGGTTACCAAACTTCCTGCTGTAAGCATCCACAGAAAGTCGGCCTTGGGTGAAACTGCAAAATTCCTCACGTTTACGGTCCATGAGACCCTCCGGAATGTGATGTTCACGGAAAGCCTCGCTGAATTCAGCCCAAGTAGTGACATGGCCCGCTGGGCGCATAGCTCCATAATTCTCCCACCATAGACTGGCGGGGCCTTCAAGATGATATGCAGCAAAGGTGACCTTGTCAGCCTCCGCTACCAGCGCGGAACGCAGTTTGTGAGCGATACTGCGAAGCCAGTCATCAGCGTCGAGAGGCTCGACGGAGTGGTGGAACGTGGGTGGATGTAATTTGATAAAATCACTGAGTGACACCACATTAGTCCTCTGATGGTGTGTCGTGTTCTGTTCAATACGCTCCAACAAACGGTTGGTCTCCTGCTTGTTTCTCTCAGCTTCCATCATAACCTCGGCTAGGGAAGGAGGATGAGGTAGATTTGCATCCCTGACTTCACTGCCTTCGGCCTGCTCTTGAGGAGCAGGGTTAGTGCGTGTGTTGACCATCCTAGGTAAACAAGACAATGATTTAGTCAGGATGATAAAATTCCGACATAGGATATAAAATGTAAGGAATAACTCGAAATGCAAGATGATCATCCGTATGACATGGTAGATACAGAAACTGCTTCTTTTATTCCATCGTCATACACACCATACAGGGTTTAGTACAAGATCAAACAAAGTACTATTACGGTGAGAAAAGGATTACATCTCATCGGAGGCATCCCAAGCTCCTATACATTATTTTTCTACACCTCCGGAAAGAGTACAAACTAGGTCATATCCCACGAGTCACGCGGGACGATAGACGACACAGCTAGTGCGAACTAGTGATACTACCACTAACTCAGACCGACCCGTAGTAGTCCTCGTAGAAGTCACCTCCATAGCCTGGAAGCTCAACATGATCATCCGGAAACAGACGATCTCGCGGAGCTTGTGGACCATAGGGGCTAGGATGAGGCCTTGGACCAACAGACGGTGGCCTGCGGGGACCGCGAGGTGGGGTGATGCCTCCTACATCACGCCAACCCATCACGTCTGGCAGAGCAGATCTCACAGGATAGAGATCGCGCATATCGGAAAATCCAGCTTGCACCGCTGGTGCGAACCGAGTCAAAGTGGCCCAGTGGTCAGCACGGGTATTGAAGAGCTCTAACCTCAAGGCCCGATTTTCACGGTCCTTATCCTCGAGCATCTCAGCAGTAGTGCGAGTCCGTGAATCCTCCTGAGTGGGGTCAGCATAGATAGCCTGGAGATACCCTTGTGCTCCCGGAAGTGATCCTGGCATATACCGGAAATCAGAGTCCCGAAATAGACCAGATCTGACTCGCATGATGGTCATCATAGAGTAGGCGGCATCCTGCACAGCCATCTCAATAGTAACCCCGAGTCCATAGGAGCAGTGAAGGGGCTCGGTGGATCCAGGATAAGATGGAAATATCCTGACAGTGCAGAGATACTGGCTTTGATTAAAATCTCGGAATTGCTCTTCGACCGTGTACTCAGGATACCAGCGGTATCCAGCCTCAGTCATTACCCTGACCAACTTGGCAGTATGGCCGGGTACATCTAGGCATCGAGTCAGGCGAACCACTTGATTGGGGTCGCGAGTGGCCATCTGAAAGCACAATCATAATGCAAAGGCATTAGAATTTCTAGCAAAATTTCGGCAGCATAACAGCTGTAAATGCTCAAGAAGGATTTTGAGACATTTGACAAAGGATTTCGTACACACTCAACATCATCATATCAAAGTTCTGAGACCATCCTAGCAACATAATGTGGTAAAAGAACTGAACTAGGCTTGTATCCATCATACCTATAAGGTACTACTGATTAGTAACACGTGATCCTGATAGAGAGAACAGATCCTAATTCCTTAACCCCCGGTGGAAGAATGGACTGACTCAGATCAGAATGTCATAAGATAGAGGAGTAAAAAGAGCCTTACGTTCCAACCCACAAACAATTCCCCTACGTATAACTAAAGAATTTCTAGACTCAACATCGACCAGTTTGGCTTGGAGAACCTACAGGCAGTCCGGCTCTGATGCCAACGCTGTCAGGACCCCGACTCGATGTCACATCGATCTAGCCGGTAACACCTCATATCACTTTGCGGCCTCACGCACGGTATCCCCACGGGTGTCGCCTTACCTTTGCCCGGGACCGTTTGCGCCTTTTGGCTCACGTATATGATAGTGTCGCCAGCATCCATATGATAGGGAGCCCGGGCTGACATGACTAGTCGTAAACCCAAAGTGGCACAGACTTACAGGGACAGGCATCCATGACCCAGCTTCGAACGTGTCGGTCATCAGCAAGTGGGTCCGGGCTGTAGCACTGGGCTAGCAGGACTCCGGTAAACCGGGCTGTAGCGGGCTAACAGGACTCCGGTACTCAAAGCGTGACATTTCCCCGAAGGGACAGACACAGGAACGAAGAAGGACACATGCCGGCCAGCCTAAGTGTTCCAGAGCAGTAGCAAGCTACCATGGCTCAGCGGTAACACTAGGAGACATTTCCCGGTAAGAGAGGCTACTAAAGATAAACAACTAGATAGTCAGATCCCACACATACCAAGCATTTCAATCATACACACAATATGCTCGATATGTGCAAATACAACGAAGCATCACAACATGACTCTACGACACAAGTACTTTATTTAAGGCTCAAGGAGCCATACATATCATACACAAAGGTACGGGTCACACGACCCAGCATTCAAGTCATACAGTCATACAAACCAGCAGCGGAAGTAACTTGTCTGAGTACAGACAACTAGTAAAATAAAAGAGGCTTGGAAAGCCTAGCTATACTACGTGGTCCTTCACAAGCTCAGGGTCACCACCTGGGTCTTTAGCCTACTCGTTGATGTCAACGTCTACATAGAACCCATCAGAAGGGGTTGCAGCGTCTTCTGTAAAAAATGTAAATTATAGCAACATGAGTACAAAGGTACTCAGCAAGACTTACATCAGATCCTACATACATGCATATTATCAAGAAGGGTTGGTGGAGTTATTGCAGCAAGCCAGCTTTGACTCTTGGCTAGACTATCCTACGATACTCCAACTTGAAATGGTTTTGCGCACACGAGTCCACTACTCACCACTTCAATACACTACCGAGGATCCGCCTCCGTCTTCCTACGGAAGAGCCATCCTCGGCACTCACACTTATCTTGAGGCTTTTAGCAGTTTCCATTTACTTGTCTATGAACTGTATAGGCAACCAAGTAGTCCTTTACCGCGGACGCGGCTATTCGAATAGATCATGTTAACCCTGCAGGGGTGTACTTCTTCATACACGCTCTCACCACTTACCGTCGTTTACACGACATGTACTCGGCAACCTTCAAGCGGAAGCCCAACGTGGGTGTCGGCCATGACCTACCTAATCACCTAAGCCTCCAGTCCAGGTTTATCGCCTATCCAGGTTCCATCCGCAGGGAGTCCGGCCGAGGTTTCCCATATGGCCCCGAATGATGTGAACAGGGTTCCCGAGATACCTAACGGGTATTCGGTACACCCGGCCATGTACCTACCGCATCACAGCCCACCCCTACGGTCAGCGCTGTCCACGGCCTCCAGTAGGCTACAAACACCAGAAACTACTTGCAACTCCTGGACGGAGAACTAGGGTGAATAAGAAGCCGAGAGGGTCCATTGGTTTCGGGCCCAATGCATGGTAGTAGCTGATTCTTAAATCACACATACATATCTTAGTGCTTAAGGTCGGCTTCAATGAAACAACCCACCATGTACTCCTACATGGCCTCTCATTGATACCTTTACCAAATCGTGTTCACCACACCACTCTCATTACCGACATAAACATTTCACTCTAGCCCATCACCCAGATGAACCAGACCTGACGCGACTCTAAGCATAGCAGGCATAGCAAGGTAGGAACAACACATACATATGGCTCAATCAACTCCTACACATGCTAGTGGGTTTCATCTAGTTACTGTGGCAATGACAGGTCATGCAGAGGAAATGGGTTCAACTACCGTAGCACACAGCAGTTTGAAACGCGTTGTCTTAATGCAGTAAAGAGAGCAGGAGCGAGAACATGGGATTGTATCGATATGATCAAATGGTTGGTTGCTTGCCTGATGGTTCGACGCACTGATACGGTTCTTCGTTAGGGTAATCACGGTACTCCTCGGAGGCAGAACCTGTCGCAAGACACCGATACACAACCATCACCAAACAATGTGCAACAATATGATGCATGCATGAAACATGGCAATATGAGTGTGTTGGGCTAATGCAACTAAGACCAGAAGGGTTTGAACCAATTTGAATCAAAGATTCAAATTTCAAACTCAAACATGGCCTTTTAAAGTGCTTTTCCTTGTTCTGCTTAAAACATCAATTTAACTTGTTTGATCATGCATGAAAATAGTACAGATGGATAGATTGGATTTTTCTGATCATTTTTCATATATAATTTGTCCAATTTGGAGTTACAGAATAAAAGTTATGAATTTTTGAAGTTTAAATAATATTCTGGAATTTCCTGATTTAATTTAAATCCAGAAATATAATTATTGCGCCAGCATGACGTCAGCATGACGTCAGCAGTCAACTGCGGCTGGCTGGGGTCAAACCTGACGTGTGGGGTCCACACGTCAGTGACAGGGGGGTTTAACAGGGTTAATTTAATCCTAATTAGGAATTAGTGGCGCTGGGGCCCACTGGTCAGTGTCAGGGGGGGTAGTTAGTTTAACTAACTCGGTTAGTGCTAATCCTAATTAGCTAACAGGGCTGGGCCCACCTGTCAGGGACACAGGGGGGGTCCTGCCGTGGTCAAGGTGGGTCAAACCCACCGGCGACATGACGCCAGCGAGGCCCGAGACGGCGGCGCGATGTGGAAACGCGCTACAGGGCACGTGCGAGGCCGTGCTTGGGCTCGTTGGAGAGCCCTTGCTCCCGCGCGTCGAATGGTGGTGGTGGCCGTGCCTGAGGTGGCCGGTACCGACGACGGCGAGCTCGTGAGCGGCGGCCGGAGTTCGGCCAACGGCGGGTTAGGCGATGCAGGGCGCTAGGGGAGGCGTTGGTGCGTGCTACGTGCTCCTGGTGAGGTGTGGAGCACGATGGTGTGCTCGGCTTCGAGCTACAACGGCTCCAGCCACGGCGGCGACGAGGCACGGCGGCGGCGAGCTTCGGAGCTCAAGGGGGCGGCAACTACAGGATGCTAGGGACGACGGGGCAAGGGGGAATCGGGTCAGTGGCTCACCGCGGAGCTGCAGGGATGGTTAGCGGGCTCGGGGACGTCCGGTAGCTCTCGATTCGATGGCGACGATCTCCGGTGGCCGAGGAGGGGAACGGCGACGTGGGCGGCGATGCAGGGCTTCCGGAGGGGCTTGGCTTGGTGGGGAGGAAGAGGGGGTCGCGGCGGAGCTCCTGAGCTCAGCGGAGGGGCGAGGGGTGGCCGGTGACGGCTGCTATGGCGAACGGCGGCGATGGTGGTGTTCGGCCGTGAGAGAGAGAGCGAGGGAGAGGAGGGAAGAACCGCGGGAGAGTGAGAGAGAGCAGGGGGGAGGGCGTGGCGTCGTCCGGGGCATCCAGACGAGGAGGGGAGGGGCAGGCAGGCAGGCGAGCAGGTGGCGTGGCGCGGTGGCGCGCGCGCGCCGGCCACACTCCCCTCCCTCTGTCGAGGACGAAGACGACAGAGGAGGGAGGCGGCCTGGGCCGCCTGCTGGCTGGGCCGGCCAGCTGGCTGGGCTGCACAGGGAGGAGCCCAGGTAAGGTCCTCCCTTTTATCTATTTCTGTTTTTTTAATTTTCTGACATTTGTTTTGATTTAAATAATATATTAAATCATTTATTTACCTTATGCCAATTTTTGCAGGAGCTAGATATATTATTCCAGAGCTCCTTTATAAATGGCATAATATTTGGACATATATTAATATATATAACTAATATATTTCCAAAGCAAATATTTATGCATTAAATCCAAATGCCCAAAATAAATACCTATGAGCTCTTAAAAATATTGGTTTGATTTTTATCTCTGTCCAATATTTTCAGAGAGCAACATGAGCATTTTCTTGGACCCTTTTGGAGAAATTTTTATTTGGGTCATTTTTCAGAAATGATTCTGAGGGTTTCACAAATCCCCATTTCAAATTAAATGGAATTTTAAACATGATGCACACACTCTGATGCATGACTAGCTAGGGTGTGACAGATACACTCCGGACCGTCGGGTCCCAAGGTTGAAGCGAAAAGGTTCGCCACGACAAATGATCTACAATCCGGCTAGAAGGCATTATACATGTCACTTTAAAATTACATAGTCAATTTGACTGGTTGAATTCCTCTTCAATACCATCCAATAGGCTATCTAGTCTACAGTCCTGTTGGGAATACTTTGCGGCCAATTCTACTTGGCCGTACACTAAGCTCACAGGGATCTCCTTCCCATCGGGCCCCACAGGTCCGACTTCGGCCATGTGGTTCGGGTCATCCTTCGTGTACCGTGTCTTCACCATTGCCCAGGCTTCCCTGGTGCCCTAACGGCAGGCCGATATCTTCCATAATCGGAAGCGCCGCCGCGCTCCCTTCAGCTTTTCTGCAAGCTCTCCCAGGCCTTCGGGTATGGAGACGGATGGCCACAAGGCTTGGGCGACGCCTTGCATCACCTGCCGAGCTCGTTCGTGCAGCTGTGAGAGCTCGGGAAGAAGGTCACTCGTTGAACCGGGCATTTCCTCGGCAGGACGACCTGTTAGCATACCTACAGACATAACTCTGCCAGCCAACTTCCTCGCCGAACTCTTTTTCAAAATTCGTTCAAGCACTTACTAAGTATGCCGCGTCGAAGCCGCCGATTCTTCTTAACAGAGTCCGACAGTTGGGCACGAACATCTTTTAGTTCCACGCCCAGCTTGGTGTTGGCATCTAGGAGATCATTCTTCTCCTGCCTCACCCTCGTAAGCACGCTCTCACCGGCCTTCAGCTGGCGTAGGAGCTGTTGCTTACCCGGATTTACTCCAGCGTCATCTGCAATTTTTTCGTCATATCTGCATATACGCCGCATTCTATATGATACTTATCATTCGAGGGATATGTTACCATAGGGGGTATCTTTGGGCTCCCCTGCTGCGGCCAGTGCAGCCTTAAGTTGGGCTTTGCACTCTTCCAGCTCCTGGGACAATTGAGTATTCTTTTCTATAAGAACCTGCATAACAAATGATCCTTAAATTAGTTATCCTAACTATTTCAAGTCTCAGGGGCTACTGATATATATAATCGCCAAATTTTCTCACCCGTATGTCTTTTACATACCGCTCCGTGGCTCTGGCTAGACCATTTTGAGCGACACAGAGGTACGCGTCTCCCGAGTTGAAGGCATCCAATGCCTCTTGGGAGAAACAAGCGTCACGAAGAACAGTCCGGCGACGCATGTGGTTCATGGCACTTTCCATGTCGGAATTGGTGGCGGACAGTTTACCCGCATCCTCTGTCGGAGGAGTGCCCGGCGCACGCCTCGTATTCGTTCCCGCCTCCGAATCCGGCCTTGGAGCCTGGCTGGTGGAGGCGCGATTGGTAGCCTCTCCGGGTATAGTCCGGCGAGCGCTCTTTTTCCTGAAAAGAAGGCATGGGCATTAATATGCCTCTGAGAGTAATGTCTTGCAATAAAGACGGTGCGCCGTACCGCTGCGCCGGTGTCTCAATCCGGACTGCGGGTCTTTTCAGCCTGCCTGGCCTCGCGGCCCCTTGTTGGCTAGTCGCCGCAGGCTCGGCCTTCCGCCTCGAGGACCTCCCCTGCAAAACACGGCTGTTATACGACAATCAAAAAAATGCAAGGACGGATCCCCTTTCGAAGTGCTGGGACTTCGGTCTCAGTCACCTGTGAGGCTGGAAGTAGCCCAGGGTAATCGGCCGTAATGGCCACCAAAGCATTGTCATTACTCGATTGGTAAAATACCCCATCGATCAACTCCACAGATATGTCCGGATCCTCCTGGGAGGCCGGGTCAAGGGACCGTCCAGGGTCCTCGGGTTGTGGAGGAGGGTTGTTTATCTCCTTTACAGCCTAGCGCAGCTCCTGCGATGAAATCGCTAAACTGAATACTTAACTACGGGAATACGAAACGGATGGGCGAGAAAAAGTCTCCGCTTACCCAGCTCGGAGGATTGTACATAGAAAATCCGCCCTGTGGGTTGACACGAAGGAATTCCTCCTCTTCTCCCTTGTACAAAGTGGATAAGATCTTTATTAGATCAGCAGCCGATCCCAGCCCTTCGCGGCCGTGGCGGGTGGCGTCCTCCTCCCCGTTGAAATCCCACATGGGGTGGCCTCTATATTGAAGCGGCTGCACCCCCCGCATAATACATATGGCCACGACCTCGATCATGGTCAATCCGGATCAAGCTAAAAAACTTATCCAGCTCATCAGGTAAAGAATGTCCCTGTCATCTTCCTCCAGGGAGCTCCATGGACGCCAGCTCGGCGCTTCTTCAAAGGGGCGTTGTCGAACTCAGGAAGGCCGATTATAATAGGATCCGGGAGGGGGACGTCTTCTATATAAAACCATTCTGAAGGCTAGTCTTCGGACATCTTCTTTGGGGTTTCGGACAGGTATCCGGTCCCGGCAATACGCCACACTTCGGCTCCGCCCACTTGATATATTGACCCCTTCTGAGAACGGGGCACAAGGCAGAACAGCTTCCTCCACAGAGCGAAATGAGCCTCACAGCCCAAAAACAACTCGCAAAGGGCTACGAATCCCGCGATATGCAGCATGGAGGCAGGCATAAGGTTATGCAACTGGAGGCCGTAGAACTCCAGGAGCCCCCGGAGAAACAGATGAATTGGAAATCCTAGCCCTCTTACCAAATAAGGGACAAGGCATACCCGCTCTCCCTTGGAGGGATTGGGAAGGCTCTCCGCTTGCTCTCCGCCATTATAGGTGGCAAGCCCGGCTCGAACCGGGACCATGTACGCTGGGGGAAGAAATCCCTTGGTCTAAAGCATCACTAATTTGTTGTGCGGGATGGAACATCTCTCCCAATCTCCAGGCTTGGGGCTAGGGGAGCGAGAGGAGGAGCTGCGTCGACCGGCCATGATGGAATGGATCTCTGTCGAATGCGCTCCGATGAAGGCTCGCCAAGGGAGGATGGTGTGATTTGGATCTGAATCCTCGTCTTTTTAATAGGCGGCTCATTCACACAGCTAGGGGCGTAAATGTAAAAACACCCTGGCTCTTCACATTCGCTCGACACGTGGAAAGTAGCCATTATTGGGCGTGGAAGCCAAGGAGTGTAACATTCACAAGAGGCCGGACACTATTTCGACAGGTACACGGAATTTGGAGAGGAACCCGCCTTCCAATGTCGAAGACAATATTGCACGCCGGACTCATCGTCATTGAAGCCTGGTTCAGGGGCTACTGAGTGAGTCCTGGATTAGGTGGGTGTCCGGACAGCCGGACTGCTGGACTATGAAGATACAAGATTGAAGACTTCGTCTCGTGTCCGGATGGGACTCTACTTGGCGTGGAAGACAAGCTAGGCAATACGGATATGGATATCTCCTCCTTTGTAACCGACCTTGTGTAACCCTAACCCTCTCCGGTGTCTATATAAACTGAAGGGTTTTAGTCTGTAGGACAACAACCATAACATACAATCATACCATAGGCTGGCTTCTAGGGTTTAGCCTCTCTGATCTCGTGGTAGATCTACTCTTGTATGACCCATATCATCAATATTAATCAAGCAAGACGTAGGGTTTTACCTCCATCAAGAGGGCCTGAACCTGGGTAAAACATCGTGTCCCCTGCCTCCTGTTACCATCCGGCCTAGACGCACAGTTCGGGACCCCCTACCTGAGATCCGCCGGTTTTGACACCGACAGGGGGTTTAAGGGGGGTTACTCCTGGGCTGTTACACGAGTCATGTCACAACTCGGTAAAAGTGTCCAAATGCATACTTGCGCCCTCTGAAGTAAAGTCTCAAAATTGGTTATCATTTAGTTGGTTTGGCTTAATCTCATACTGCTTATTTGTACACTACACCAACCCTTAATTAGGGACAATTAACTGCCAGGAGAAATACATGAACAAGGGCAAAAGATCTATTGAGACTTTTGTTACTGCGGGAGAAGTACTTTGGGGCACAAAACTGCTGGTAGAACTTGAGCAGCAAGGGCACACACACTGCCCGTAAATTTTTAGGGCATAATAACAGTCCATGTTACAGTTGGTTTGCATTCAGCTACTGTCAGAGGGAGATCTCATGGATGGTGCACATGAAGGAAATATGCCCTAGAGGCAATAATAAAGTTGTTATTTATATTTCCTTATATCATGATAAATGTTTATTATTCATGCTAGAATTGTATTAACCAAAAACTTAGTACATGTGTGAATACATAGACAAACTGAGTGTCACTAGTATGCCTCTACTTGACTAGCTCGTTAATCAAAGATGGTTAAGTTTCCTAGCCATAGACAAAGAGTTGTCATTTGATGAACAGGATCATATCATTAGAGAATGATGTGATTGACTTGACCCATCCATTAGCTTAGCAATTTGATCGCTTAGTTTATTGCTATTGCTTTCTCCATAACTTATACATGTTCCTATGACTAAGAGATTATGCAACTCCCGAATACAGGAGGAACACTTAGTGTGCTATCAAACATCACAACGTAACTGGGTGACTATAAAGATGCTCTACAGGTGTCTCCGATGGTGTATGTTGAGTTGGCATAGATCGAGATTAGGATTTGTCACTCCGTGTATTGGAGAGGTATCTCTGGGCCCTCTCGGTAATGCACATCACTATAAGCCTTGCAAGCAATGTGACTAATGAGTTAGTTACGGGATGTTGCATTACGGAACGAGTAAAGAGACTTGCCGGTAATGAGATTGAACTAGGTATTGAGATACCGATGATCGAATCTCGGGCAAGTAACATACCGATGACAAAGGGAACAATGTATGTTGTTATGCAGTTTAACCGATAAAGATCTTCGTAGAATATGTAGGAACCAATATGAGCATACATGTTCCACTATTGGTTATTTACCGGACATGAGTCTCGATCATGTTTACATAGTTATCGAACCCGTAGGGTCCGCACGCTTAACGTTCGGTGACGATCGGTATTATGAGTTTATGTGTTTTGATGAACTGAAGATAGTTTGGAGTCCCGGATATGATCACGGACATGACGAGGAGTCTCGGAATGGTCGATACATAAAGATCGATATATTGGAAGGCTATGTTTGGACATCGGAATGGTTTCGGGTGAGTTCAGGCATTTACCGGAGTACCGGGGGGTTATCGAAACCCCCCGGGGAGTATATGGGCCTTATTGGGCCTTAGTGGAAGAGAGGAGAGGAATGCCAAGGTGGAGGGCACGCCCCCCTAGTCCAATCTGAATTGGGTGGCCCCCCTTCCTTCCCTCTTTCTTCCCCTTCCTTCTCTCCTACTCCAACAAGGGAAAGGGGGAATCCTACTCCCACTGAGAGTAGGACTCCCCCCTTGGGCGCGCCATAGAGGGCAGACCCTCCCCCTCCTCCACTCCTTTATATACGAGGGAGGGGGCACCCCATAGACACACAAGTTGATCTCTTAGCCCTGTGCGGTGCCCACCTCCACAGATTTCCACCATGGTCATATCATTATAGTGCTTAGGCGAAGCCCTGCGTCGGTAACTTCATCATCAACGTCATCACGCCGTCGTGCTGACAAAGCTCTTCCCCGACACTCAGTTGGATCTAGAGTTCGTGGGACGTCACCGAGCTGAACGTGTGCAGATCGCGGAGGTGTCATACCTTCGGTGCTAGGATCGGTCGGATCGTGAAGACGTACGACTAGATTGTTGGGGAACGCAGTAATTTCAAAAAAAATCCTACGCACACGCAAGATCTATCATGGTGATGCATAGTGATACATCCCCAATGTATCTATAATTTTTGATTGCTCCATGCTACTTTATCTACTGTTTTGGACTATATTGGGCTTTATTTTCCACTTTTATATTATTTTTGGGACTAACCTATTAACCGGAGGCCCAGCCCAGAATTGCTGTTTTTTGCCTATTTCAGTATTTCGAGGAAACAGAATATCAAACGGAGTCCAAACGGAATGAAACCTTCGGGAACGTGATCTTCTCACCGAACGTGATCCAGGAGACTTGGACCCTACTCCAAGAAGTTTCCGGGGAGGTCATGAGGGTGGAGGGCGCCCCCCTGGGTGCGCCGCCCTGCCTCGTGGGCCCCTCGGAGCTCCACCGACGTGCTCCTTCCTCCTATATATACCTACGTACCCCCATTAGACCAGAAGGGAGCCAAAAAACCTAATTCCACCGCCACAACTTCCTGTATCCACGAGATCCCATCTTGGGGCCTGTTCCGGAGCTCCGCCGGAGAGGGCATCCATCACGGAGGGCTTCTACATCAACACCATAGCCCTTCCGATGAAGTGTGAGTAGTTTACTTCAGACCTTCGGGTCCATAGCTAGTAGCTAGATGGCTTCTTCTCTCTTTTTGGATCTCAATACAATGTTCTCCCCCTCTCTCGTGGAGATCTATTCGATGTAATCTTCTTTTTGCGGTGTGTTTGTTGAGACCGATGAATTGTGGGTTTATGATCCAACTTATCTATGAATAATATTTGAATCTTCTCTGAATTCTTTTATGTATGATTGAGTTATCTTTGCAAGTCTCTTTGAATTATCCGTTTGGTTTGGCCAACTAGATTGGTAGTTCTTGCAATGGAAGAAGTGCTTAGCGGTGTCCTTACTCAGTGACAGAAAGAGTTGCAAGGCACGTATTGTATTGTTGCCATCGAGGATAACAAGATGGGGTATTTATCATATTGCATGAATTTATTCCTCTACATCATGTCATCTTGCTTAAGGCGTTACTCTGTTTTTAACTTAATACTCTAGATGCATGCTGGATAGCGGTCGATGAGTGGAGTAATAGTAGTAGATGCAGGCAGGAGTCGGTCTACTTGTCACGGACGTGATGCCTATATACATGATCATACCTAGATAACCTCATAACTATGCTCAATTCTATCAATTGCTCAACAGTAATTTGTTCACCCACGGTAGAATATCTATGCTCTTGAGAGAAGCCACTAGTGAAACCTATGGCCCCCGGGTCTATTCTCATCATATCAATCTCCATTACTTTATTTTACTTGTTTTGCTTTTACTTTTTACTTTGCATCTTTATACCAAAAATACCAAAAATATTATCTCTATCAGATCTCATTCTCGTAAGTGACCGTGAAGGGATTGACAACCCCTAAGCATTGGTTGCGAGTTGCTACCGTTTTGTGGAGGTACGAGGGACTTGCGCGTGACCTCCTACGATATTTAATACCTTGGTTCTCAAAAACTGAGGGAAATACTTACGCTACTGTGCTGCATCACCCCCTCCTCTTCGGGGAAAACCAACGCTAGCTCGAGACGTAGCAAGAAGGATTTCTGGCGCCGTTGCCGGGGAGGCCTACGCCAAGTCAAGTCAAGATTTACTCTCCCGTCAACGAGCCATTTCTGGCGCCGTTGCCGGGGAGGCCTACACCAAGTCAAGTCAAGATTTACTCTCCCGTCAACGAGCCATTTCTGGCGCCGTTGCCGGGGAGGCCTACGCAAAGTCAAGTCAAGATTTACTCTCCCGTCAACGAGCCATTTCTGGCGCCGTTGCCGGGGAGGCCTACGCCAAGTCAAGTCAAGATTTACTCTCCTGTCAACGAGCCATTTCTAGCGCCGTTGCCGGGGAAGCCTACGCAAAAGTCAACATACCAAGTACCCATCACAATCTCTATCTCTCGCATTACATTATTTGCCATTTGCCTCTCGTTTTCCTCTCCCCCACTTCACCCTTGCCGTTTTATTCGCCCTCTCTTTCCCTTTGCCTTTTGTTTGCTCGTGTGTTAGTTTGCTTGCTTGTTTGTCACGATGGCCTTACCTAATTTTGGTGATCTTCACCTTAAAAGGCTAGAAGATATCAAAAACAATGTCAGGAAGTTTATGGTCTTGCAATTTGAGCATAGTAATTTCTTTAGAAACGAGCTTAAGGAACAAAAGAGTTTTATGAGTTATATGAATAAAGAGCTCGATGATATGTCCAAAGAATTTGATGGTGTAAGAGCCCAAATTGCCCATCTTGAAAAAATGACCGCTGAAATTTCGGATATGCAAGCCACCTTAGTCAATAAGATGGCCGCTAAACCGAATAACTATGAAAATCAAGATGAAGATCTAAAAGTTATTGATGTGTCCCCTATTAAATCTTTGTTTTGCAATATGAATCTTGATGAATCTGATTATGATCTTCCCTTACCTAGAAGGCGTTCTAAGAATTCTGAGTTCTTAGATCCTGATGATGAAATTGATAAAAAAGGGATTGAAAGGAATAAAAATCTAGATATTGCTAGACACACTATTTTGGATCTCAAGGAATTTAACTATGAAAATTGCTCTTTAATTGATTGTATTTCCTTGTTGCAATCCGTGTTAAATTCTCCTCATGCTTATAGTCGAAATAAGGCCTTTACCGAACACATTGTTGACGCCTTAATGCAATCTTATGAAGAAAAGCTTGAGTTGAAAGTTTCTATCCCTAGAAAACTCCATGATAAGTGGGAACCTACAATTAGGATTAAAATTAAAAATTATGAGTTTCATGCTTTGTGTGATTTGGGTGCTAGTGTCTCTACTATCCCCAAAGCTTTGTGTGATTTGCTAGATTTCCGTGACTTTGATGATTGCTCTCTAAACTTGCATCTTGCGGATTCCACTATTAAAAAGCCTATGGGAAGAATTAATGATGTTCTTATTGTTGCAAATAGGAATTATGTGCCCGTAGATTTTATCGTTCTTGATATAGATTGCAATCCTTCATGTCCTATTATTCTTGGTAGACCTTTCCTTAGAACGATTGGTGCAATTATTGATATGAAGGAAGGGAATATTAAATTCCAATTTCCCTTAAAGAAGGGCATGGAACACTTTCCTAGAAAAAAATAAAAGTACCATATGAATCTGTCATGAGATCCACTTATGGATTGCCTACTAAAGATGGCAATACCTAGATCTATCCTTGCTTTTATGCCTAGCTAGGGGCGTTAAACGATAGCGCTTGTTGGGAGGCAACCCAATTTTATTTTGTGTTTTTTGTTTTTGGTTCTGTTTAGGAATAAATAATCCATCTAGATTCTGTTTAGATGTGGTTTTATTTTTTAATTAGTGTTTGTGCCAAGTTAAACCTATTAGATCTTCTTGGAAGATAGTTATTTGATCTTGCTGTAATTTCCAGAATCTTTGCGCTCAGTGCCCGAATTGTCAAAAATCACCGGAACGTGATAAAATAGTGATTCCAATTGCTTCTGATCAATAAACTAATTGCCCAGGTCGTCTAGTTTTGGTAGAATTTTTTTGGTTCCAGAAGTTTGCGTTAGTAACAGATTACTACAGACTGTTCTGTTTTTGACAGATTCTGTTTTGCGTGTGTTGTTTGCTTATTTTGATGAATCTATGGCTAGTAAAATAGTTTATAAACCATAGAGAAGTTGGAATACAGTAGGTTTAACACCAATACAAATAAAGAACAAGTTCACTACAGTACCTTAAAGTAGTCTTTTGTTTTCTTTCTCTAACGGAGCTCACGAGATTTCTATTGAGTTTTGTGTTGTGAAGTTTTCAAGTTTTGGGTGAATTCTTTTGATGGATTATGGAACAAGGAGTGGCAAGAGCCTAAGCTTGGGGATGCCCATGGAACCCCCAAGATAATCCAAGGACACCAAAAAGTCAAAGCTTGGGGATGCCCCAGAAGGCATCCCCTCTTTCGTCCACTTCCATCGGTAATTTACTTGGAGCTATATTTTTATTCACCACATGATATGTGTTTTGCTTGGAGCGTCTTGTATTATTTGTGTCTTTGCTTGTTAGTCTACCACAATCATCCTTGCTGTACACACCTTTTGAGAGAGCCATGTATGAATTGAAATTTGTTAGAATACTCTATGTGCTTCACTTATATCTTTTGAGCTTGATAGTTTACTCTATGTGCTTCACTTATATCTTTTTGAGCGTGATAATTTTTTCTCTAGTGCTTCACTTAGATCTTTTAGAGCACGGTGGTGGATTGTTTTAAAGAAACTTGATCTCTCATGCTTCACTTAGATTATTTTGAGAGTCTTTAATAGCATGGTAATTTGCTTAATGTTAATATACTTGGTATTCAAGATATGTGAAACTTTCTTTTTAGTGGGTTGAATACTAAGATAAGTTTGATGCTTGATAATTGTTTTGAGATATGGAGGTGATAATATCATAGTCGTGCTAGTTGAGTAGTTGTGAATTTGAGAAATACTTGTGTTGAAGTTAGGAAGTCCCGTAGCATGCACGTATGGTTAAAGTTGTGTAACAAATTTGAAACATGAAGTGTACCTGGCTTGTGCATCCTTATGAGTGGCGGTCGGGGACGAGCGATGGTCTTTTCCTACCAATCTATCCCCCTAGGAGCATGCGCGTAGTACTTGATTTTTTATGACTTCTAAATTTTTGCAATAAGTATATGAGTTCTTTTGACTAATGTTGAGTCCATGGATTATACGCACTTTTACCTTTCCGCCATTTGCTAGCCTCTTTGGTACCGTGCATTGCCCTTTCTCACATTGAGAGTTGGTGCAAACTTCGCCGGTGCATCCAAACCCCGTGATATGATATGCTCTTTCACACATAAACCTCCCTATATCTTCCTCAAAACAGCCACCATACCTACCTATCATGGCATTTCCATAGCCATTCCGAGATATATTGCCGTGCAACTTCCATCATCATCATAATCATCATGACATGCTTTACTTTTGTCATATTGCCATTGCATGATCTTGTAGTTGACATCGTATTTGTGGCAAAGCCGCCATGCATTATTTTTCATACATGTCACTCTTGATTCATTGCACCATCCCGGTACACCGCCGGAGGCATTCATATAGAGTCATATCTTGTTCTAGTATCGAGTTGTAATCATTATGTTGTAATCAATAGAAGTGTGATGATCATCATTATTAGAGCTTTGCCCAATCAAAAAAAAGAGAGAAAGGCCAAAAAGAAAGAGAAAATAAAAAGGGCAATACCACTATCTCTTTTTCCACACTTGTGCTTCAAAGTAGCACCTTGTTCTTCATGTAGTGAGTCTCATATAGTGTGCTTCAAAGTAGCACCATGATTTTCATATAGTGAAGCTCATAAGTTATCTTGTTCATACTAGTGGGAATTTTTCATTATAGAACTTGGCTTGTATATTCCAACGATGGGCTTCCTCAAAATGCCCTAGGTCTTCACGAGCAAGCAAGTTGGATGCACACCCACTAGTTTTCTTTTGTTGAGCATTCTTAGCTCTAGTGCATCCATTGCATGGCAATCCCTACTCCTTGCATTAACATCAACTGATGGGCATCTCCATAGCTCATTGATTAGCCTCGTTGATGTGAGACTTTCTCCTTTTTTGTCTTCTCCACACAATCCCCATCATCATATTCTATACCACCCATAGTGCTATGTCCATGGCTCGCGCTCATGTATTGCGTGAAGGTTGAAAAAGTTTGAGATTATTTGAGTATGAAACAATTGCTTGGCTCGTCATCGGGGGTATAGAAGTTGGGAACATCTTTGTGTGACGAAAATGAAGCATAGCCTAACTATATGATTTTGTAGGGATGAACTTCCTTTGGCCATGTTATTTTGAGATGACATAATTGTTTGATTAGTATGCTTGAAGTATTATCATTTTTATGTCAATATGAACTTTTGTCTTGAACCTTTCGGATCTGAATATTCATACCATGATTAAGAAGATTTACATTGAAATTATGCCAAAGTATCACTCCGCATCAAAAATTCTCTTTTTATCATTTACCTACTCGAGGACGAGCAGGAATTAAGCTTGGGGATGCCTGATACGTCTCCAACGTATCTATAATTTTTGATTGCTCCATGCTACTTTATCTACTGTTTTGGAGTATATTGGGCTTTATTTTCCACTTTTATATTATTTTTGGGACTAACCTATTAACCGGAGGCCCAGCCTAGAATTGTTGTTTTTTTTGCCTATTTCAGTATTTCAAGGAAACAGAATATCAAACGGAGTCCAAACAGAATGAAACCTTCGGGAACATGATCTTCTCACCGAACGTGATCCAGGAGACATGGACCCTACTCCAAGAAGTTTCCGGGGAGGTCATGAGGGTGGAGGGCGCGCCCCCTGCCTCGTGGGCCCCTTGGAGCTCCACCGACGTGCTCCTTCCTCCTATATATACCTACATACCCCCATTAGACCAGAAGGGAGCCAAAAAACCTAATTCCACCACCGCAACTTCCTGTATCCACGAGATCCCATCTTGGGGCCTGTTCCGGAGCTCCGCCGAAGAGGGCATCCATCACGGAGGGCTTCTACATCAACACCATAGCCCTTCCGATGAAGTGTGAGTAGTTTACTTCAGACCTTCGGGTCCATAGCTAGTAGCTAGATGGCTTCTTCTCTCTTTTTGGATCTCAATACAATGTTCTCCCCCTCTCTCGTGGAGATCTATTCGATGTAATCTTCTTTTTGCGGTGTGTTTGTTGAGACCGATGAATTGTGGGTTTATGATCCAACTTATCTATGAATAATATTTGAATCTTCTCTAAATTCTTTTATGTATGATTGAGTTATCTTTGCAAGTCTCTTTGAATTATCCATTTGGTTTGGCCAGCTAGATTGGTAGTTCTTGCAATGGGAGAAGTGCTTAGCTTTGGGTTCAATCTTGCGGTGTCCTTACTCAGTGACAGAAAGAGTTGCAAGGCACGTATTGTATTGTTGCCATCGAGGATAACAAGATGGGGTATTTATCATATTGCATGAATTTATTCCTCTACATCATGTCATCTTGCTTAAGGTGTTACTCTGTTTTTAACTTAATACTCTAGATGCATGCTGGATAGCGGTCGATGAGTGGAGTAATAGTAGTAGATGCAGGCAGGAGTCGGTCTACTTGTCACGGACGTGATGCCTATATACATGATCATACCTAGATAACCTCATAACTATGCTCAATTCTATCAATTGCTCAACAGTAATTTGTTCACCCACGGTAGAATATCTATGCTCTTGAGAGAAGCCACTAGTGAAACCTATGGCCCCCGGGTCTATTCTCATCATATCAATCTCCATTACTTTATTTTACTCGTTTTGCTTTTACTTTTTACTTTGCATCTTTATACCAAAAATACCAAAAATATTATCTCTATCAGATCTCATTCTCGTAAGTGACCGTGAAGGGATTGACAACCCCTAAGCATTGGTTGCGAGTTGCTACCGTTTTGTGGAGGTACGAGGGACTTGCGCGTGACCTCCTACGATATTTAATACCTTGGTTCTCAAAAACTGAGGGAAATACTTACGCTACTGTGCTGCATCACCCCCTCCTCTTCGGGGAAAACCAACGCTAGCTCGAGACGTAGCACATAGCAACAAGAAGGGAAGAGTGTTCTACATGTACCCTTGTAGACCATAAGCGGAAGCGTTATGACAACACGGTTGATGTAGTCGTGCGTCTTCACGATCCGACCGATCCTAGTATCGGAAGTACGACACCTCCATGATCTGCACATGTTCGGCTCGGTGACATCCCATGAACTCTTGATCCGGCTGAGTGTCAAGGGAGAGCTTCGTCAGCACGACGGCGTGATGACGGTGATGATGAAGCTACCGGCGTAGGGCTTCACCTAAGCACTACGACGATATGACTGTGACGCCCCGAGACCGATGTGCCACGTGTCCTCCAGTTATTCGCTGTTGTTGCCTTGTCATTGCTTGCGTGTCATGCATTGCATATCATGTCATCATGTGCATTTCATTTGCATACGTGTTCGTCTCATGCATCCGAGCATTTTCCCCGTTGTCCGTTTTGCATTCCGGCGCTCCTATCTCCTCCGGTGGTCATTTCTACCTTCTTTTCATGTGTGGTGGTTAAACATTTCCGGATTGGACCGAGACTTTCCAAGCGGCCTTGGTTTACTACCGGTAGACCGCCTGTCAAGTTTCGTGCCATTTGGACTTCGTTTGATACTCCAACGGTTAACCGAGGGACCGAAAAGGCCCCGTGTGTGTTGCAGCCCAACACCCTTCCAAAGTGGCCCAAAACCCACCTATCTCCCCTCCATCATCTCGGTCATTCAATCACGATCGCGTGGCCGAAAACCGCACCTCATTTGGACTCTCCTATCTCCCTCTAGCTGTATATATGTGTTCCACTCCGAAATTCACGGTTCTTCTCCCCCCTAAACCCTAGATCTATCTTCCCCGTCGCCGCCGGACAAAAACCCGCAGCTCGGACATGTCCGCCGCCGCCTGCGTCCAATCGGGCGCCGCCATCTGTCCCGCGGGCGAGGCCCACTTCGCCGCACCCGCCGCGGCCCGCCCGGGCCCGAGCATTGCCCCCGAGCCCGGTCGCCGTCTCCCCGCGCCGCCCC
>NC_057794.1:351825937-351896256 GCF_018294505.1 Triticum aestivum
GCCACGGCCGCCGCCTTCCTCCGCCGCCCCGCGCCGGGATCCAGCGAGATCCTGTGCGGATCCGCCATCTCCGGAGAGGTCCACTCCTCTTCCGGCCATCTCTTAGCGAGATCCTCCGCCGCCTCGGTTCGCATGCATGAACCCTAGATTTGAGATCTGAGAGAGGTTGACTTTTTCCCTAAGTCTCCAAAATTTCCACGTTTCATATGGCCATGTTCATCGTGCCGTAACTCCGCATTCGTAGCTCCGATTCATGCATATAGCATATCAAAATGTTCGTCTTAGAGAGTACATCATTTCATATCATTGCATCATTTTCATTTGAGTTCATCTTGATGCCCGAAATGCTGTTAGAAGAGTGCTACTTGAGTTATTTGTCAGATCTGCTGCTCCATTTAGATATTTGTCATTTTTGCCATGATTATTGTGTGCATGATATGGCCATGAGCTCTACATATGTTTTGTTAAAGGTTTTGCCATCTTTCCAGAGGTGCAACCCATGTATTTTTGTGATGTGTGTGGTGTCTAGCACAAGCTTGCAAAGTGAGGCACTTGGTAATGCTGATTTCAGGGACTTAGCATTTCCACTAAGTCCTTGAGCTGTTTATCTCATTATGCCATATGTTCATGTTGTTTCCTAGTGATCCATGCCTCTTTTGAGGATGATCAGTAAGGATGTTTTGTTAATCTTGTAGTGATCTATCCATCCATGTCTTTGTTTGCATTTATGGAGCACCCTAGCTTGAGTCAATCGAGCTCTACTTTTGCTATTTCATGAATCTGGGCAGATTGTCTACTTGTTAGCGATTTTGCCGATGATGTTGTAGTTGATCCGTGCATGCTATGGTATTGTTCTTGCCATGTCTAGCTTGAATTTTATGTATTCTTGATGGGTGTATGCTTAGTTTGTCATGCCTTGCTCTGTAGTGAGTGCATCGAGCTCGTAAACATGCCTACTTGATATCTGTTTCAGCATGCTCCAGTTTTCAGTAAGTCTGAGAACTGATTATGTTTTTGCCATGTTCACATGCGTGCAATTGTATTTTCTGATCCCTTTTGGCTCAAGGTCACTAAGGGACTTTTGTTAAGCTCTTTGAGTAGCCCCATTCCATGCTTTACTTTGCCATGTGCAGGTCCTGTAGCATGTAGTTTTCATGCTCCAAAGAGTGCTATCTGATCTGAAATTCCAAACAAGTGTTAATTTCACCAAGTCTGAAATCTGTTTGCCATATGCATTTTTGCCATGCTTGTTTGAACCTGTTAATGGATGAATTGGCCATAGCTCAGTGCTAGACTTTTGTTAAGCATCATAAATGGATTCCAGCCATGTATTTTTTTGCCATGTTTGGGTGCTGTAGCATGTTCATCTCATTGCATTTAGATGGCTACTTGCTATAAATCGCAGACCGGTGCCGTATTTGAATTGCTTGCCATTTCCAAACCGTAACTCCAATTCCGGTGATCTTTATATCGTTTTCAAGAGATTTCATCTCATCTTTCCAGTGGCACACTTGGATTTCCAAGTTGAGGCCAGGTTCATGCATTCCCTTGCAAATCATGCATATGCATCGCATACTGCATCTCGCATATCATACCATGTTCATGTGTTGGTTGTTTACTATGTTGTGTGCTTCTTTCCGATGTTTGCTTCTTCGGGTTGGTTCCGGTTACATCGCGTTTGTGAGGACCCATTCGTCTACGTCCGTTTTTCTTCTTCATGGACTCGTTCTTCTTCCTTGCGGGATTTCAGGCAAGATGACCATACCCTCGAAATCACTTCTATCTTTGCTTGCTAGTTGCTCGCTCTTTTGCTATGCCTATGCTGCGATACCTACCATTTTCTTATCATGCCTCCCATATTGTTAAGCCAAGCCTCTAACCCACCTTGTCCTAGCAAACCGTTGTTTGGCTATGTTACCGCTTTGCTCAGCCCCTCTTATAGCATTGTTAGTTGCAGGTGAAGATTGGAGCTTGTTCCATGTTGGAACATGGATATTTTGTTGGGATATCATAATATCTCTTATTTAATTAATGCATCTATATACTTGGTAAAGGGTGGAAGGCTCGGCCTTATGCCTGGTGTTTTGTTCCACTCTTGCCGCCCTAGTTTACGTCATATCGGTGTTATGTTCCCGGTTTTTGCGTTCCTTACGCGGTTGGGTTATAATGGGAACCCCTTGACTATTCACCTTGAATAAAACTCCTCCAGCAAGGCCCAGCATTGGTTTTACCATTTGCCTCCTAGCCTTTTCTTTCCCTTGAGTCGGCCGGCTCAAGGGTCATCTTATTATAACCCCCCCGGGCCAGTGCTTCTCTAAGTGTTAGTCCAACTGAGCGATGTCCGAGGCTACCAGGGGCAACTCTGGGCTGGCTTACCCGACGACTTGCTCATCTGGTGTGCCCTGAGAACGAGATATGTGCAGCTCCTATCGGGATTTGTCGGCACATTCGGGCGGTGTTGCTGGATTTGTTTTAACCTGTCGAAGTGTCTTGAAGAATCGAGGTACCGAGTCTGATCGGAACGTCTCGGGAGGAGGTCTATTCCTTCGTTGACCATGAGAGCTTGTCATGGGCTAAGTTGGGACTCCCCTGCAGGGATTTGAACTTCCGAAAGCCGTGCCCGTGGTTATGGACAGATGGAATTTGTTAATGTTCGGTTGTAGATAACTTGAACCTTAACTTAATTAAAATGAATCAACTGAGTGTGTTACCATGATGGCCTCTTCTCGGTGGAGTCCGGGAAGTGGACACGGTGTTGGATTAATGCTTGCGCAGGTTGCTCTCTAGTTTCTCGCTCGCGCTTTGCCTCCTCTTCTCGCTCTCTTTTGCGAACAGGATAGCCACCATATATGCTAGTCGCTTGCTGCAGCTCCACATAATTACCTTGCCTTACCTTTAAGCTTAAATAGTCTTGATCGCAAGGGTGCGAGATTGCTGAGTCCCTGTGGCTCACAGATTACTATTAAACCAGATGCAGGGCCTGATGATTCCGCTCCAGGTGACGCGCTTGAGCTCAAGTGGGAGTTCGACGAGGACTCTCAATGATACTACATGTCTTTCCCTGATGATCGATAGTGGTGCCTAGTTGGGGGTGATCGGGACCTTGTCGCATTTGGGGTTCTTCTTTTATTTTGGTTCCGTAGTCGGACCTTGATTGTATTTGGATGATGTAATGCTTTATTCATGTAATTGTGTGAAGTGGCGATTGTAAGCCAACTATGTAACTTATTCCCCTATTTTATTACATGGGTTGTGTGAAGATTACCTCACTTGCGACATTGCTTTCAATGCGGTTATGCCTCTAAGTCGTGCTTCGACACGTGGGAGATATAGCCGCATCAAGGGTGTTACAATGGCCGAGGTGGATTATGGTGGAGGGGGAACCGCACACGGCTCAGGGATCAATGATCACCTTGTGTGTTCTAGGGTGCCCCCTGCTCCCGTATATAAAGGAGCAAGGGGGGCTAGCCGGCCCTTGAGGCGCGCCAGGAGAGGAGGAGTCCTCCTCCTAGTAGGAGTAGGACTCCCCTTTCCTAGTCCTACTAGGAGGAGAAAAGGGGGGAGGAAGGAGAGAGAGAGAGAATAGAAGGAAAGGGGGGCGCCCCCTTCCCTAGTTCAATTCGGACTAGAGGGGGAGGGGCGCAAGGCCCTGCCTTGGCCAGCCCTCTCTCTCTCCACTAAGGCCCATGTTGGCCCATTAGTCCCCCCGGGGGTTCTGATAACCCCACGGCACTCCGATAATTATCCGGTGACCCCAGGAACACATCCGGTGTCCGAATATAGTCATCCAATATATCAATATTTATGTCTCGGCCATTTCGAGACTCCTCGTCATGTCCGTGATCACATCTGGGACTCCGAACTATCTTCGGTACATCAAAACACATAAACTCATAATACCGATCATCACCAAACGTTAAGCGTGGGGACCCTACGGGTTTGAGAACTATGTAGACATGACCGAGACTTATCTCTGGTCAATAACCAATAGGGGAACCTAGATGCTCATATTGGTTCCTACATATTCTATGAAGATCTTTATCGGTCAAACTGCATAACAACATACGTTGTTCCCTTTGTCATCGGTATGTTACTTGCCCAAGATTCGATCATCGGTATCATCATACCTAGTTCAATCTCGTTACCGGCAAGTCCATTTACTCGTTCCATAATGCTACATCCCATAACTAACTCATTAGTCATATTGCTTGCAAGGCTTATAGTGATGTGCATTACCGAGAGGGCCCAGAGATACCTCTCCGACAATCGGAGTGACAAATCATAATCTTGATCTATGCCAACTCAACAAACACCATCGGAGACACATGTAGAGCATCTTTATAATCACCCGGTTGAGTTGTGACATTTGATAGCACACTAAGTGTTCCTCCGGTATTCGGGAGTTGCATAATCTCATAGTCATAGGAACATGTATAAGTTGTGAAGAAAGCAATAGCAACAAACTAAACTATCATAGTGCTAAGCTAACGAATGGGTCTTGTACATCACATCATTCTCTAATGATGTGACCCCGTTCATCAAATGACAACACATGTCTATGGTTAGGAAACATAACCATCTTTGATTAACGAGCTAGTCAAGTAGAGGCATACTAGGAACACTTTGTTTGTCTATGTATTCACACATGTACTAAGTTTCCGGATAATACAATTCTAGCATGAATAATAAACATTTATCATTATATAAGGAAATATAAATAACAACTTTATTATTGCCATTAGGGCATATTTCCTTCAGTCTCCCACTTGCACTAGAGTTAATAATCTAGTTCACATCGTCATGTGATTAGTTCACATCTTCATGTGACTAATACCCAAATGGTTTACTAGAGTCAATAATCTAGTTCACATCACTATGTGATTAACACCCAAAGAGTGATCATGTTTTGCTTGTGAGAGAAGTTTAGTCTACAGGTCTGCAACATTCAGATCCGTATGTATTTAGCAAATTTTCTATGTGTACAATGCTTTGCACGGAGCTACTCTAGCTAATTGCTCCCACTTTCAATATGTATCTAGATCGAGACTTAGAGTCATCTAGATCGGTGTCAAAAGCTTGCATCGACGTAACTCTTTACGATGAACTCTTTTATCACCTCCATAACCGAGAAATATTTCCTTAGTCCTCTAAGGATAATGTTGACCGCTGTCCAGTGATCTACTACTAGATCACTATTGTACTCCCTTGCCAAAATCATGCTAAGGTATACAATAGGACTGATACATAGCATGGCATACTTTATAGAACCTATCACTGAGCCATAGGGAATGACTTCTCATTCTCTTTCTATTTTCTGCCATGGTAGGGTTTTGAGTCTTTACTCAACTTTACACCTTGCAACATAGGCAAGAACTCCTTCTTTGACTGTTCCATTTTGAACTACTTCAAAATCTTGTCAAGGTATGTACTCATTGAAAAATCTTATCAAGCGTCTTGATCTATCTCTATAGATCTTGATGCTCAATTTGTAAGCAGATTCACTGAGGTCTTTATTTGGAAAACTCCTTTCAAACACTCCTTTATGATTTCTAGAAAATTCTACATCATTTTCAATCAACAATATGTCACTCACATATACTTATCAGAAAGGTTGTAGTGCTCCCACTCACTTTCTTGTAAATACAAGCTTTACCGCAAGTCTGTATAAAACCATATGCTTTGATCACTTTATCAAAGCATATATTCCAACTCCGAGATGCTTGCACCAGTCCATAAATGGATCGCTGGAGCTTGCACACTTTGTTAGCACATTTAGGATTGACAAAACCTTATTGTTGCATCATATACAACTCTTCTTTAAGAAATCCATTAAGGAATGCAGTTTTGACATCCATTTGCCAGATTCCATAAAATGTGGCAATTGCTAACATGATTTGGACAGACTTAAGCATCGCTACGAGTGAGAAAATCTCATCGTAGTCAACATCTTGAACTTGTCGAAAACCTTTTGCGACAAGTCAAGCTTTGTAGATAGTAACACTACTATCAGCGTCCGTCTTCCTCTTGAAAATCCATTTATTCTTAATGGCTCACCGATCATCAGGCATGTCAATCAAAGTCCATACTTTGTTATAATACATGGATCCCATCTCAGATTTCATGGCTTCAAGCCATTTCGCGGAATCTGGACTCATCATCGCTTCCTCATAGTTTGTAGGTTTGTCATGGTCAAGTAACATGACCTCTAGAACATGATTACCATACCACTCTGGTGTGGAACGTATTCTGGTTCACCTACGAGGTTCGGTAGTAACTTGATCTGAAGTTTCATGATCATCATTAACTTCCTCACTAATTGGTGTAGGAATCACTAGAACTGATTTCTATGATGAACTACTTTCCAATTCGGGAGAATGTACAATTACCTTATCAAGTTCTACATTCCTCCCACTCACTTCTTTCGAGAGAAACTCCTTCTCTAGAAAGGATGCATTTTTAGCAACGAATATCTTGCTTTCGGATCTGTGATAGAAGGTGTACCCAACAGTTTCCTTTGGGTATCCTATATGAAGACACATTTCTCCGATTTGGGTTCGAGCTTATCAGGTTGAAGCTTTTTCACATAAGCATCGCAGCCCCAAACTTTAAGAAACAACAACTTAGGTTTCTTACCAAACCACAGTTCATAAGGTGTTGTCTCAACGGATTTCGATGGTGCCCTATTTATTGCGAATGCAGCTGTCTCTAATGCATAACCCCAAAATGATAGTGATAAATTGGTAAGAGACATCATAGATCGCACCATATCTAATAAAGTATGGTTATGGCGTTCGGACACACCATTACACTGTGGTGTTCCAGGTGGCGTAAGTTGCGAAACTATTCCGCATTGTTTCAAATGAAGACCAAACTCGTAACTCAAATATTCTCCTCCACGATCAGATCGCAGAAACTTTATTTTCTTGTTACGATGATTTTCCACTTCACTCTGAAATTCTTTGAACTTTTCAAATGTTTCATAATTATGTTTCATCAAGTAGATATACCCATATCTTCTCAAATCATCTGTGAAGGTCAGAAAATAACGATACCCTCCGCGAGTCTCAACACTCATCGTACCGCATACATCCGTATGTATTATTTCCAATAAGTCTGTTGCTCGCTCCATTGTTCCGAAGAACGGAGTTTTAGTCATCTTTGCGCATGAGGCATGGTTCGCAAGCATCAAGTGATTCCAAAAACCCATCAACATGGAGTTTCTTCATGCGCTTTATACCAATATGACCTAAACGGCAGTGCCACAAAAAATGTTGCACTATCATTATCAACTTTGCATCTTTTGACATCAATATTATGAATATGTGTATCATTATGATCGAGATTCAATAAACCATTTATATTGAGTGTATGACCATAGAAGGTTTTATTCATGTAAATAGAACAACAATTATTCTTTGATTTAAACGAAAAACCGTATTGCAATAAACATGATCCAATCATATTTATACTCAACGCAAACACCAAATAACATTAGGTTCAACACTAATCCTGAAGGTAAAGGGAGTGTGCGATGATGATCTTATCAACCTTGGAATGACTTCCAGCTCACATCAACACCTCGCCCTTAACTAGTCTCTGTTTATTTTGCAACTCCCATTTCGAGTTACTACTCTTAGCAACTGAACTAGTATCAAATACTGAGGGGTTGCTATAAACACTAGTAAAGTACACATCCATAACATGTATATCAAATATACCTTTGTTCACTTTGCCATCCTTCATATCCGCCAAGTATCTAGGGCATATCCACTTCTAGTGACCATTTCCTTTGCAGTAGAAGCACTCAGTTTTAGGCTTGGGTCCAGCTTTGTGCTTATTCATGGGAGTGGCAACTTGCTTGCCATTCTTCTTGAAGTTCCCTTTCTTTCCCTTGCCCTTTTACTTGAAACTAGTGGTCTTGTCAACCATCAACACTTCATGCTTTTCTTGATTTCTACCTTCGCCGATTTCAGCATCGTGGAGAGCTCGGGAATTGTTTTACGTCATCCCTTGCATATTATAGTTCATCACTAAGTTCCAATAACTTGGTGATAGTGACTAGAGAACTCTGTCAATCACTATCTTATCTAGAAGATTAACTCCCACTTGATTCAAGCAATTGTAGTACCCAGACAATCTGAGCACATGCTGACTGGTTGAGCTATTCTCCTCCATCTTGTAGGCAAAGTATTGCCAGAGGTCTCACACCTCTCGACACGGGCATGAGTCTAAAATACTAATTTCAACTCTTGGAACATCTTATATGCTCCATGGCATTCAAAGAGTTTTTGAAGTCCCTTGCATATTATAGTTCATCACTAAGTTCCAGTAACTTGGTGATAGTGACTAGAGAACTCTGTCAATCACTATCTTATCTGGAAGATTAACTCCCACTTGATTCAAGCAATTATGGTACCCAGACAATCTGAGCACATGTTGACTGCTTGAGCTATTCTCCTCCATCTTGTAGGCAAAGTACTGTCAGAGGTCTCATACCTCTCGACACGGGCATGAGTCTGAAATACTAATTTCAACTCTTGTAACATCTTATGTGCTCCATGGTGTTCAAAAAGTTTTTTAAGTCCCGGTTCTAAGACGTAAAGCATGGTGCACTAAACTATTAAGTAGTCATCATACCGAGCTTTGTCAAATGTTCATAACGTCTGCATTTGCTCCTGCAATACTTATGTCACCTAGCGGTGCATCAAGGACATAATTCTTCTATCCAGCAATGAGGATAATCCTCAGATCATGGATCCAATCCGCATCATTGCTACTATCATCTTTCAACATAGTTTTCTCTAGGAACATATCATAAATAAAACGGGGAAGCTATAAGCGAGCAATTGATCTACAACATAGATATGCAAATACTATCAGGACTAAGTTCATGATAAATTTAAGTTCAATTAATCATATTACTTAAGAACTCCCACTTAGATAGACATCCCTCAAGTCATCTAAGTGATCACGTGATCCAAATCAACTAAACCATGTCCGATCATCACGTGAGATGGAGTAGTTTTCAATGGTGAACATCACTATGTTGATCATATCTTCTATATGATTCATGCTCGACCTTTCGGTCTCAGTGTTCCGAGGCCATATCTGCATATGCTAGGCTCGTCAAGTTTAACCCGAGTATTCCGCGTGTGCAAAACTGTCTTGCACCCGTTGTATGTGAACGTAGAGCTTATCACACCCGATCATCACGTGGTGTCTCGGCACGACGAACTGTAGCAACGGTGCATACTCAGGGAGAACTCTTATACCTTGAAATTTAGTGAGAGATCATATTATAATGCTACCGCCGTACTAAGCAAAATAAGATGTATAAAAGATAAACATCACATGCAATCAAAATATGTGACATGATATGGCCATCATCATCTTGTGCCTTTGATCTCCATCTCCAAAGTACCATCATGATCTCCATCGTCACCGGCATGACACCATGATCTCCATCATCTTGATATCTATCAATGTGTCATCACATGGTCGTCTTGCCAACTATTGCTTTTGCAACTATTTCTATCGCATAGCGATAAAGTAAAGCAATTGTATGGCTCTTGCATCTTATGCAATAAAGAGACAACCATAAGGCTCCTGCCAGTTGCCGATAATTTTAACAGAACATGATCATCTCATACAACAATTTATATCTCATCATGTCTTGACCATATCACATCACAACATGCCCTGCAGAAACAAGTTAGACGTCCTCTACTTTCTTGTTGCAAGTTTTACGTGGCTGCTACGGGCTGAGCAAGAACCATTCTTACCTACGCATCAAAAACCACAACGTGGTATAGTGATTGATTTTTGATCTTCAGAAAGAACACTGTTCATTGAATCTGATTCAACTAAAGTTGGAGAAACTGACACCCACTAGCCACCTGTGTGGGAAGCACATCGGTAGAACTAGTCTCGCGTAAGCGTACCCATAATGTCGGTCTGAGCCGCTTCATCCAACAATGCCGATGAATCAACAATCAACTAGTGACGGCAAGCAATATGTATATATCCATGCCCACAACTCCTTTGTGTTCTACTCGTGCATATAACATCTACGCATAGACCTGGCTCTGATACAATTGTTGGGGAACACAGTTATTTCAAAAAAAAAATCCTACGCACACGCAAGATCTATCATGGTGATGCATAGTAACGAGAAGGGAAGAGTGTTCTCCATGTACCCTCGTAGACCGTAAGCAGAAGCATTATGACAACGCGGTTGATGGAGTCGTACGTCTTCACGATCCGACCGATCCTAGTACCCAAAGTACGACACCTCCGTGATCTGCACATGTTCAGCTCGGTGACATCCCATGAACTCTTGATCCAGCTGAGTGTCGAGGGAGAGCTTCGTCAGCACGACGGCGTGATGACAGTGATGATGAAGCTACCGGCGCAGGGCTTCGCCTAAGCACTACGATGATATGACCGAGGTGGATTATTGTCGAGGGGGCACCGCACACGGCTAAGGGATCAATGATCAGCTTGTGTGTTCTAGGGTGCCCCCTGCTCGCGTATATAAAGGAGCAAGGGGGAGGCCGGCTGGCCCTTGAGGTGCGCCATCAGAGGAGGAGTCCTCCTCCTAGTAGGAGTAGGACTCCCTTTTCCTACTCCTGCTAGGAGGAGGAAAGGGGGAAGGAAGGAGAGGGAGAGAAGAGAAGGAAAGGGGGTGTCGCCCCCTTCCCTAGTCCAATTCAGACAAGAGGGGGAGGGGCGCATGGCCCTGCCTTGGACAGCCCTCTTCTCTCCACTAAGGCCCATGTTGGCCCATTAGTCCCCCCGGGGGTTCTGATAACCCCTCGGCACTCCGATAATTATCTGGTGACCCTCAGAACTCATCCGGTGTCCGAATATAGTCATCCAATATATCAATCTTTATGTCTCAACCATTTCGAGACTCCTTGTCATGTCCGTGATCACATCCGGGACTCCAAACTATCTTCGGTACATCAAAACACATAAACTCATAATACCGATCATCACCGAACATTAAGCGTGCGGACCCTACGGGTTCGAGAACTATGTAGACATGACCGAGACTCATCTCCGGTCAATAACCAATAGCGGAACCTAGATGCTCATATTGGTTCCTACATATTCTACGAAGATCTTTATCGGTCAAACCGCATAAAACATACATTGTTCCCTTTGTCATCGGTATGTTACTTGCCCGAGATTCGATCGTCAGTATCATCATACCTAGTTGAATCTTTGTCGTGGAATTGTCACGGCAGATGTCCTAGAGCAAGGACTTAGTCGTAGGGCCATCGCACTAGGAAGCTTAAAGGGGTTAATCGGGACAAAGGACACGAGAGAGTTTTATACTAGTTCGGCCCCTTATGATGAAGGTAAAAGCCTACGTCTAGTTGGGTTTGGTATTGCTGGGGTTTCGATCACCAAGAGGCTTAACTCGCCGGCTTGGTTATCAACTTGTTGTTTCTTACCCTAAACCACCACCGGGTCGTCCCCTTATATACACGGGTTGGCGCCAGGTGGCCTACAGAGTCCCGGCCGGCTCATAATCGTGTCCGGTTCGGTGACTTTCTTTATATGTCTTTCTGTACAAGTATTTTTTCCTTACATGTGGCGTTTTACAATATCGGGCCTTAAGCCGGCCCCTGACCTTTGGGCCTTCTATAAGACTTAATAAACTACAAACTTGGATGTTTACTGAACTTCTTGCGTAACCCGCCATTGAAGCTAACCCGGCCCCTCCTGGGCGGGTCTCAGCTGATAGTAATATCCCCAACATTAGGCCCCAGGTTGACTCTGAACTTTGTACTTTGTCAATCTTCAACACTTAGTCAGAATCCATCCTCTTTCTAAAAACTTCTGTAACCCGCCGTGATGTCATCTTTTGAAAACACAAAAAACCTTCATGACGTCATCTTACAACGGATCTTTCATTTTTAATGCCTTCCGAGAATCGAGGCGCCTGTTCAGTTGGACAACTATTATTGGGTCTCCTTAATTTTCGCGCCCACCTGTTCGCATCTGCCCTTATAAATAGGCACGCGGCCGGTCCTTCCCATTCTCCTTTCTTCCTCATCTTCTTCCTCTCGCAACCTTCCTCGCTGCTCGAGCTCCGCCGCTGCCGCGACTCTCATTGTCGTCATCAAGCTTGGCCACTGCATCACCCTAAGTTCATCCAGAGAACACAGCGACTTTTTGCGATAGGCCTGCTTCCTGTAAGCTTTCCTCTCTCTCCCGTACCTAGATCCGTTTCTAGGTTTCACGAGTTCTTCAGTGTTCTTCATCTGTTCATCACGGGCCATCTTGTAGATCTTCTCCGCAACTTATTTTGATCCAAAAAAGAGATATAACTCGCGCGGTTTCTGTTTGGCATTCATTTTTGATAGTAGTAGATCCCTTTTACCTGTACAGATGCTTCGTTATAGTCGACGAACTCCTCTGTACTATGTTTTTTAGGTCTAGAATATTTCCCTTTTTGAAACAGCCCTTTGATCCAAAATGATAATAAGAGCTTGGTGAAACTTGTTTATGCCAACACTTAACTGAATTCTGCCTTCTGAGAAAATCTATAGTCATGGCGGCTTACCACTCCGGATTTATTTTCCTTATATACCATTAGACCTTAGTTAAACCGCCATTACTTGATTTATAATTGACCATAGACTTAACCGCCATATTGTTATTTATTTTTCAGTTTGTTACTCATCATGTCATTGAAGTCACCGACCGTCTGTAACTGGGTCCCTTCTTCCGTAACTGAGGAACGGTTAAAAGAATTCTTCATCGTTGGGTTTCTGCCTTCAAAGAATGTCATGTCTTATCGTGCTCCTGACCCGGAGGAAGAACGTCCCAATCCGAAAGATGGAGAAGTGATTATATTTACTGACCACATGAACCGGGGATTTTCACCACCCGGTTCAAAATTCTTCAGAGAGGTCCTTCATTTTTTCAAACTCCATCCTCAAGACCTTGGACCCAACTCTATTTCCAATATTTGTAACTTCCAAGTGCTCTGTGAGGCGTATCTTCAGCAAGAGCCCACTGTAGAATTGTTTAGAGAGTACTTTTATCTGAATCGCCAGAATGAATGCACCAACGGTTCTAGCTTAGAACTTGGAGGCATTTCAATTCAGCGCCATCAGGGTGCTGTTTTTCCTCTCATCGTCTTATCGAGCCACCCAAAAGATTGGAACCAAACTTGGTTTTATTGTCAGGATACTTCTCCAGCAAACGAGAAGCCTTTGCCGGGTTATCGCCCTAACCGTCTTGACTCCAAGTTCACCCTTCCGGATAAGCTTACCGTCGCTGAACGTAGGAAGCTTCTTCCCTCCATTAGAAGAATGAACGGCTTATTGGGTAATGGTCTAACCGGAGTAGATCTGACCCGTTGCTGGATCTCATGGTGATTTATCCCATTAAGTCGTCGATCTCAACTGATGTATGAATATGACGGTAGCCCGGACCACCCTCTTCATCACAGCCAAGTTGAACTCACCGAAGAAGACATTGTTTCGATGTCGACCCTTTTGGTAAATGGGAAGTACGAAGATTCTAGTATTGTTGGGTTAAGTCCCTTCTGCAAGATTAATCCGATGCCAGAAGTAAGTACATTCTGATCTCTTTTTTTGTGTTTTGCCCAGTTATTAGTACTTAATACTGATCTTTCTTCTTATCTTTATAGGCCAATTCTGACTTCTGGAAGGTGAAATATGATCACGAAGCTGCCAAGAAGGTGAAACTCGCCGCCATGAACGCCAAGAAAACAGCCCGGAAATCCAAGAAGAAGAAGAAGAAGAAAACCACTGCTGCAGATTTAATGAAGCTTGACGACTCGTCTGACTCGTAGGTAGCCCTTGACTCCCTTGGCCAATTTTTTAACACTCTTATTGACACTGATCCTTACCAGGATGACACTGGGGTCAGTCAGGCTAAGGAAGTAGAGGTAACTATTATTTCCTCCGACTCAGAGCCCTTACCAAGACACAAAGTTCATCGAGTGATCCGTAAAGTAAGGTTTTCTAACTCTTTAGCTCACTTGGATCCCAACTTTCATTTGAAAAAACAGCAACATGAAAGCCGCCGTGAAGTTGGAATTGAGGATGAACCGGCTGTTGTCCTTCAACAGACTCCTCGGAAACGCCCGAACGAGGTTTAATTATTACTGTCTTTAACCCATTTTGATGAATCCTGCTCCTTGTATTTTCTTTAACTCCTTTCATTTACCTTTTCAGGAGGTGTCTCGTTCTTCAGGCCACTCATCACAAACACAATTTCTGGCTTTCAAGACTGCTCCTAGGTAATTAAAAACCCTCTTTTCTTTCGAGTTTGATCAATTGTTATCTTAATGCTGATTATTCTGAAATATTTTTCTTCAGTGGTCAAGCTAAGTCCAAAAAAGCGAAGGCAACAAAACCAATGGAAGATCCGCCAGCATTGGCATCTGAGCCGGCTAGGCCACCTTCTCCATTGACTGTCTCCCCAGAAGACCCGCCTATTGTTCATGAAGCAAATCCTCCAGAGCCATCCCTTGTCAAGAACACTATTAACTCTTCTGCAGCTGGTCCATCAAGCTCAACTGGCCCACCGTCTCCCCGTGTTCAAGATGTTCAAATTACTGGGAGCCGCTATGTTGAGCCGGGGAACCCGACGGTTTTGGCACGGTGCACCGCTAAGCAAGAAGCTTTGGAGAGGCAGAAAGTTCGTCTTGATGTTGCCAATTATGACCGTCTTAATGCCAGTAATATCTTATCCGGCTATCTTAGTCATGTACACTCCAGTCGTGATTCTGAGATTGAGATGGTCAAGCAGCTTCAATTGAAGTATGAGGTATGTAATTTCCGGTTTATCAACATTCCTTCAGCCCCTAAGTCTATAGATTATGAGAGAAACAGAATAACCTATAGACTTACAATATAGATTGATACTTTTACCTTTGAATCTTTGCTTGATATTAGTAGAACAAGACTTCACCCATAGTCCCCAAGGACCGGTTTATTTAATCATTAATGAATCGGTACTTCAGAATTGAACGCCATCTGTAAAATACTTAATATTCCGGTTTAAACTTGAAAAATTTGCTGAACTGCGTGCATTAGCCCCCAAGTGCCAAGTGTTGTTACTTTGTAAAGGACTTGGGACTTCAAATATGTTGGTAGAGTCATAAAAATTTGATTTGACATACATTAGCCCCCAAGTGTCAAGTGGTTTATTCATAAAGTATTTGAGACTTGAATCTTTGAAATTGGATACTGGAATTTGAAGCCAAGTCTTGATTTATCTGAATGTGTTCACAGAATGCATTGTCTGAACTGAACTCCCAACTGACTGATACAAAGACCCGGCTAGCGAACCAGGAATCGAAAATTAAATCTTCCACCTCCCAACTGCAAATAAGTCTTTCTGAAACGGAGAAGTTGAAGACTGACTTTGCTGTCAAAGAGAAAACATGGGCAGATGAGAGGATACTTCTGACCCAGCGAGCTGAGACAGCCGAAACAGCTCTGAAGGAAATTTCAACCGAACTGAACAGTTTAAAAGGCCAGGTGTCTCAGATGGTCGCTGCTATCTTTGGTAAGCTTCCTGATTTGATCTTTCATATGTGTTTCCTGTCAAGCCGGAATATGATCTGTTAACTGACTCTGTGAAAAATGCGTGTAGGTCCGCGAAGTAAGAATCTAGACCAAGACCCGTTGATTAAGATGAAAGCCGTATACACTTTAACTGCACAATTGTATATCGGCGCACAACGAGCTCTGGCAGCCATCTCTCCTACTAATCAAGGGTCTAACCAGATTAGTGACGTCCTGAAGAAGCTGCCCATTCTCCCTGCCAGATTCCAAGAGGTGAAACGCTCCTGCGCGCGAGCCGGAGCTTTGACTGCCCTAAGCCGCTCCAAGGCTTGGGTACCAGATCTAGACCCGGCAGACGTGGCAAGGGGTTATCCTACCGTGAAGGAGGACAGGTCTCCTTTTGATCAGGATGACTTTATAGCCTGCGTCCGTGAAGTCCGGCCTCAGGCGACTAGCCTTGAAGATGACACCAATGTGGACAAGTATCAACCGGGTTTTGACAGTGAAAATAAGAAGATGGCCCTTCCTTCCTATAAAGTAACCGACTTGATCCCATCGGTGAGAGAAGACACATTTGCCCCGGAGGTTGATCCGGTCGGCCTGATTGACGATGAAGCTGAATTTGTCGCCATGAACGGCTATGAATGGTCAAAACCCAACTTCCAGCAGATTCAAGATGTTGAGCCGGTGAGGGAAGGACAATGACCATCTTCATGGGCTTTAGAAAGCCTTGTAATAGCTTTAGCTGTTAAAAACACCGCATATTTGCTTATGCCATCGCGCATAAAACGCTTCTATGTGAATCTGTGCTTCCGGGTGCCAATGTTTTAATGCTTTTCTTATGCCTTATTTAACACTTGTCTCTGCAATGTTTAAACTCTGTTCCTGTGAACACAAGGAAAAAGGAAAGACCTGGCAAGGCGGTTTAGAAACAACTAGGTTTAAACACCTCTTTTACAGCCCATATTTCCACCTCAACAAATAGAGACAAATATAAATAAAGGGTAAGGTTTAATACCAACTCTGAAGTTAACCCAGCCGGTAAGCGTGTGTAAGTAAAAACCATACCTTGTCCTTGGTGATCCTTAGATTGCCGGTTTAAATAAACCGGGTGATGAATTTGAGAATTCAATATAAAAGTTGAGACTCCTTGAACATTCAATAATCATCATATCTCAGTAGCTCGTACCTTCGGATCCTTAGACCACCGGCTTGGATAACCCGGGCGGCTGTGCTGTCCAATAATTGAGCCGGCGAAGAGAACCAGGCCATCTCATTTGTAATATTGAAGCAACAAAAGCTCAAAGGCAAGCAACAGATAACAAACATAATTTTAACTCTGTATTTAAAAGATCGGGGGTTTCTGATTCGAATACGATCAGTAAACCGGACCAAAGGGGTTAAGCTAAGGTTCGAATACGACCATATAGCCCCCAGTGGCTTTGGCGTTGCACCGATCAAGAGGGTACCGACAGCTATGTTCTCTTTGGTTCGAATATGACCTATGTTTGAAGAGGAAGCCCCCAAATGACCTTGAGAGGTTTTTAACAACCCTGATTTGAATACGATCCAAGTCGGCTCAAAAGGGGTTAAGCTATGATTCGGATACGATCAAGAAGCCCCCAAGTGAGTTTGGCCTTGAGCCGATCAAAAGGGTTACGACAGCTATGTTCTCTTTGGTTCGAATACGACCTATGTTTGAACAGGAAGCCCCCAAGTGACCATGATATTTACAGCTAGATTCGAATACGATCATAAGCCGGACTAGAAAAAGGTTAAACTTGATTCAAATATGATCAGCTCCTTAATAGTCATTTGTGAAAAAGTAATAAAGATGCATAATTTTTGAAAAGAAAAGAGACCGATGGTCTTACTTTATTGCTTATCATCGTATATATAGGATGACCATATGTACAGGATGAGAGCCGGTGGCTCAGGTATAGTACGGCCGAAGTTGAGCAATGTTCCACGACCGGCAGGTCTCCTCTTCCGACTTAAGTCTGCATGCTCTCGAACGTCAATGAGGTAGTATGACCCGTTGTTTAAATTTTTACTGACCACAAAGGGTCCTTCCCAAGGTGGGTATAACTTGTGTGCATCTGAAAGATCTTGGATGAGCCGGAGCACCAAGTCGCCTTCCTGAAAAGTCTTGGTCTTAACTCGGTGGCTGTGATAACGACGCAGGTCATGTTGATAGATTGCTGAGCGTGCTGCTGCTAAGTCTCTTTCTTCATCCAACAAGTCAAGCGCATCCTGTCTGGCTTTTTCATTGTTAGCTTCAACATAAGCTGCCACACGGGGCGAGTCATGACGGATTTCACTGGGCAATACCGCTTCTGCCCCATAAACCATGAAGAAGGGTGTGTAACCCGTAGACCTGTTGGGTGTAGTATTGATGCTCCATAACACTAAAGGCAACTCCTCTACCCAACAACCCGACGTTCGCTGTAAAGGAACCATAAGCCGGGGTTTTAGCCCTTTCAGAATTTCCTGATTGGCTCTCTCAGCTTGACCATTGGATTGAGGATGAGCTACAGAAGAAACATCAAGCCGGATGTGCTCTCGCTGACAAAACTCTTCCATAGCCCCTTGGGATAGATTGGTGCCATTGTCCGTGATAATACTGTGTGGAAAACCGAAACAAAAGATTATTTTCTTCATGAACTGAACCGCCGTGGTTGCATCACACTTACTCACAGGCTCTGCTTCAACCCATTTAGTGAACTTATCAACAGCCACCAGGAGATGTGTCTTCTTGTCCTTAGACCTTTTGAAAGGTCCCACCATGTCAAGCCCCCAGACTGCAAATGGCCAAGTGATTGGAATCATCCGGAGCTCTTGAGCCGGCACATGCGCCCGTCGTGCGAATTTCTGACACCCATCACATCTACTAACTAGATCCTCCGCATCAGCGTGAGCTGTCAGCCAGTAAAAACTGTGACGAAACGCCTTGTCCACCAAAGATTTTGACCCGGCGTGATGACCACAATCACCTTCATCGATCTCACGAAGGATTTCTTGACCTTCTTCGGGGGAAACACACTGTTGAAATGCTCCAGAAACACTGCGATGAAATAACTCTCCATCCGAAATCGTCATGGACTTACACCGCCGGGTTATCTGTCGAGCCAGGGTCTCATCCGCTGGCAATTCTCCCTGGGTCATGTAAGCCAAGAACGGCACCGTCCAATCTAGGATGACATGAAGAGTCACCACCAACTGCGCCTCCGGGTCAGGAACAACTAAATCTTCTTCTATGGGCAATTTGACAGAGGGGTTATGCAAAACATCTAAAAAGGTATTGGGTGGTACCGGCTTACGTTGAGACCCTAGCCGGCTCAAAGCATCAGCTACTTCGTTCTTTCGACGGTCAATGTGTTCCACCTGATAGCCTTTAAAATATCCCGTAACAGCATCGACCTCTCGGCGATAAGCCGCCATGAGAGGGTCTTTGGAATCCCACTTGCCAGACACCTGCTGAACCACTAGATCCGAATCACCAAGACATCTGACCCGGCTCAAGCTCATCTCCTTTGCCAATCGAAGACCATGGAGCAATGCTTCATACTCTGCTACGTTGTTAGTGCACGGAAACATCAATCGTAACACATAACAAAATTTATCACCTCGTGGGGAAGTTAATACAACTCCAGCCCCCGAGCCCTCCAATTGCCTGGACCCATCAAAATGAATAGTCCAATATGTGTTGTCTGGCTTTTCTTCTGGCATCTGCATCTCTGTCCAGTCATTGATGAAGTCAACCAGGGCTTGAGACTTAATTGCAGTGCGTGGAACATACTGCAGCCCATGAGACCCAAGCTCAATTGCCCACTTGGCAACTCGCCCTGTAGCTTCTCTATTTTGAATAATGTCTCCCAAAGGAGCAGAGCTAACGACAGTGATTGGATGTCCCTAAAAGTAATGCTTAAGCTTCCGGCTTGCCATGAACACCCCATAAACAAGCTTCTCCCAATGTGGATATCGTTGCTTAGACTCAATTAGCACTTCACTAACATAATAAACCGGTCATTGAACCGGATGCTCTTTGCCAACCTCCTTGCGCTCTACCACCATAGCCACGCTAACAGCCCATGAGTTGGCAACTACATATAACAATAGCGGCTCTTTCTCAATTGGAGCAGCTAGGACCGGCGGCTCAGCTAGTTGTGCCTTCAGATCTTCAAAAGCGGCATTCGCAGCATCACTCCAAACAAACACATCTGTTTTCTTCATCAACTGATACAGAGGCATAGCCTTTTCCCCTAACCGGCTTATGAACCGGCTCAAAGCAGCCACACGACCTGCCAGTCGTTGAACATCATTGACGCAGGTTGGTTTGGCCAGGGATGTAATTGCTTTGATCTTCTCCGGGTTAGCTTCAATGCCTCGGTTAGACACCAGAAAACCCAAAAGCTTGCCGGCTGGCACTCCAAAAACACATTTGGCCGAGTTAAGCATCATCTTGTACACCCGAAGATTATCAAAAGTCTCTTTCAAGTCTGTGACCAAGGTTTCATCTTCCCTGGATTTCACTACTATATCATCCACATAGGCATGAACATTGCGCCCAATTTGATCATGAAGACAATTCTGCACACACCGTTGGTAAGTCGCCTGAGCACTCTTGAGCCCAAAAGGCATAGACACATAGCGGAAAGCCCCAAAAGGTGTTATGAACAATGTTTTCTCTTGATCCTTGACTGCCATCTTAATCTGATGATACCCGGAATAAGCATCTAAAAAACTCAACCGTGCACAACCCGCTGTAGCATCAATAATCTGATCAATACGGGGAAGAGCAAAAGGATCAGCCGGACAGGCCTTGTTTAAATCTGTGTAATCCACACACATACGCCATGTGCCATTCTTTTTTAGCACGAGCACTGGGTTAGCTAACCATTCTGGGTGAAAGACCTCCACAATGAACCCGGTCGCCAAGAGCCGGGCCACCTCTTCTCCAATGGCCTTACGCCTTTCTTCATTGAACCGCCGAAGAAACTGTCTGACATGCTTGAACTTTGGATCGATATTAAGAGTGTGCTCAGCGAGTTCCCTCGAGACACCCGGCATGTCTGAAGGTTTCCATGCAAAGATCTCCCGGTTCTCAAGGATGAACTCGATGAGCGCACTTTCCTATTTCAGATCCAAGTTTGCGCTGATGATGAACTGTTTGGATGAGTCGCCAGGCACAAAGTCAATCATCTTAGTGTCATCAGCTAACTTGAACTGCAACTCTGGATCATGCTCTGTGGTTGGTTTCTTTAATGACGTCATGTCCGCCGGGTCAACATGATCCTTATAGAATTTCAACTCCTTTGTCGCACAAACGGATTCAGCATAGGCAACATCCCCCTCTTCACATTCCAAGGCGATCTTCCGGATCCCATGGACAGTAATGGTGCCCTTGTGACCCGGCATCTTGAGCTATAAATACACGTCACACGGTCGAGCCATAAACTTGGCATAAGCCGGTCGCCCAAACAGAGCATGATATGGGCTTTTGATCTTAACCACTTCAAAGGTTAATTTTTCTGCCCTGGAGTCATACTCATCCCCAAAGGCTACCTCCAGCTCGATCTTACCAATGGGGTATGCCGACTTACCGGGTACTACACCATGAAAAACAGTGTTGGATTGTTTAAGATTTTTATCCGTCAATCCCATCCGGCGGAACGTCTCATAGTAAAGGATGTTGATGATGCTGCCTCCATCCATGAGTACCTTAGTAAACTTGTACCCACCAACCTGAGGTGCCACTACCAAAACCAAGTGACCCGGATTATCACCCCGGGGCAGGTGATCCTCTCTGCTCCACACAATAGGCTGCTCCGACCAACGTAGATAACGTGGGATTGCCGGTTCAACGGCATTGACGGCCCTCTTGTGGAGTTTCTGGTCTCTCTTACATAAACTGGTAGTAAAGACATGATAATGTCCGCTACTCAACTGCTTCGGGTTGCTCTGATAGCCGGATTGTTGCTGCTATTGATTCCCTTGGTTGTGTTGCTGATTATATCCCCCCTGGTGACCAGGATGACCATGAAAACCTCCTCCATTTGAACCGGTGCCTGGGCCCTGAAAGCCGCCTGATCCGCCACCCGGACCATGAACCCCATCAAATGTGTTGGAATTTTTAAATGCCTTCATGATCGTACAATCCTTCCACAAGTGGGTAGCTGGCTTCTCCCTGGTGTCGTGTCTAGGACAAGGTTCATTCAACAGCTGCTCAAGGGTGGGACCTGACCCGCCCGATCGAGGGGGCTGTCTGCCCTTGCGCCATTGATTACCGCCATGTGCATTAGTATTAGCAACAAACTTATCAGCCTTATGCTTATTACCTCCTTGATTTGCCAGGTTATGCTGGTGACCCTTGCCATTGTCGTTCTTCTTTCCCTTTGTTGCTTTTTCCTCATCAGACGCCGGGTCTTTGGTGGTATCAGCATACTTGACAAGAGCCGCCATCAACGTTCCCATGTCATTACAGTCTCGTTTAAGCCGCCCCAACTTCTGCTTCAGGGGCTCAAAACGGCAATTCTTCTCCAACATCAAAACTGTTGAATCGGCGTCCATTTTATCAGATGAATGTATTATTTCCTTGACCCAGTGCACCCAATGAGTCATAGATTCTCCATCCTCTTGCTTGCAATTGGTCAGGTCCACAATTGACATTGGCTGCTTACACGTGTCTTTAAAGTTCTGGATGAACTGTGCCTTTAACTCTGCCCATGAGCCGATGGAATTGGGTGGCAATCCTTTCAGCCAGGTCCGAGTCGTTCCATCCAACATCATGGTAAAGTACTTGGCCATTGCAGCATCACTAACCTCCAACAGCTCCATAGCCATCTCATAACTCTCAATCCAATCCCCTGGCTGTAAGTCAGCCGTGTAGTTCAGTACCTTACGAGGCCCCTTGAAATCCTTGGGCAACCGTTCATTGCATATGGTTGGGACCAGGCAAGGTACGCCTCTGGTTCTTGTAAGTACACCTGCCTCCACCGAAGTTGCTGGGTAAGCCGGAAAAGTCTGGTGAGCCGCCTACTCCGCTGCTATCTGAGCCGCCCGTTCCGCCTCTTGATGAATTCTCTCCCGATCCGCCAAGTTAAGGGCTCCAGCCCACACCGGCTCATGCCTATATAGCCGGTTGTGGCGTTGAGCGTTACTTGACATCTCTGCAGATTGCATGTGCCTACTGTAACTTAGGCTCTGGCTTGGGTGAGGAGTTGAATGAATCCTGTCTCGACTGTAGGAGTATGCATCTTGCTGGGCCAAAGTTGTCTGAAGTAGTTCTCTTACCCTCCGGGTTTCAATTGCTGCTGGCGAGTCGCCTTCCATCGGGAGGGCTGCCAAACGAGCTGACGCTGCAATGAGGTTCTCCATGGGGTTGGAGAAGTGACCCAGGGGTGTTGATATATAACAGAGAGGAGTTGTATTCATGCGCGGCGGCTCCATGGTGCATGGCTGAACTGGTGCTCCAGGCGTCCTGACCCGGTTTACCTCCGGCGGGTTGCTCCCTCTAGCTCCGGGTGTATGGAACAGATTCCTCGGATCCAGTGTTAGAGGCAGACGTGACTGAGTTTTCTGACGCCTCCTCCTCATGACTTCGTTTGACACATTAAGATCCACGGAGAGCCGGAAGGTTTCTGCTTGAAGCTGCTGAGCACGAGCATCCAAGGCTGCTCGTTCTGCTGCCATCCATGTTTCCTCTGCAGCCAAATTTTCCTTAGCTTGCACCATCTCCTCCCGCACGCATGCCACTTCCGTGTCATGCTGGGCTTTATCCACCGGCTCTACCGCAGCGGTTAACAGAGTCATCAGTTTATCCATGAGGTCCATGAGAACCTGAGCCGGGGGGTGTGTGGGGTCTCCTGACCCGGCAGCTGCCGACCCGGTGGCGGCTGCTGTCGCTGCGGTGGAGTTCTGCCCGGGCTGCGTCCCTGCCATGAAGACTCCGGCCCAATTTGGCGGCTCAAGGGGGTCCGGAATACTGCTGCCATCGGAACAGCCCCCGAGCATGTTGTCTTATAGTTGATACAATGAGTCTGTCTCACCCGTTGAAGATGCAGTATCAGAGCAGATGGCCGTCTCCCCGCCTTCCATCAATCCTTCGGAGTATTCACCGCCATGGACGCAGCCTACGAAGGCATGCTTCACGACAGATTGAACACGGTCGGACCCGGCACGCTGAGCCATTTCGATGAGGTCGGTGTGGACATCCGGCTCAGGGCCTGACTCGCTGATCCGGCCGATGAAGACGTGGATTCCGCCGAAGGGGACCCGGTACCCGTACTCGATTGAGTCGGCCTCGGGGCCCCAGCCTTCGTCGTCGATGTAGATCTTGTCGCGACGACTCTTGGTCATCCGGCCCACAGCGTATCCCTTGAGCCCTTCGAAATTTCCCTTCAAGAACTCAAATCCACTGTGCGCTGGCCCCATGGTGGGCGCCAACTGTCGTGGAATTGTCACGGCAGATGTCCTAGAGCAAGGACTTAGTCATAGGGCCATCACACTAGGAAGCTTAAAGGGGTTAATCGGGACAAAGGACACGAGAGAGTTTTATACTAGTTCGGCCCCTTACGATGAAGGTAAAAGCCTACATCTAGTTGGGTTTGGTATTGCGGGGGTTTCAATCACCAAGAGGCTTAACTCGCCGGCTTGGTTACCGACTTGTTGTTTCTTACCCTAAACCGCCACCGGGTCGTCCCCTTATATACACGGGTTGACACCAGGTGGCCTACAGAGTCCTGGTCGGCTCATAATCGTGTCCGGCTCGGTGACTTTCTTTATATCTCTTTCTGTACAAGTATTTCCTTACATGTGGCATTTTACAATATCAGGCCTTAAGCCGGCCCCTGACCTTTGGGCCTTCTATAAGACTTAATAAACTACAAACTTGGATCTTTACTGAACTTCTTGCGTAACCCGCCTTTGAAGCTGACCCGGCCCCTCCTGGGCGGGTCTCAGCTGATAGTAATATCCCCAACAATCTCGTTACCGGCAAGTCCCTTTACTCGTTCCGTAATGCTACATCCCGTAACTAACTCATTAGCCATATTGCTTGCAAGGCTTATAGTGATGTGCATTACCGAGAGGGCCCAGAGATACCTCTCCGACAATCGGAGTGACAAATCCTAATCTTGATCAATGCCAACTCAACAAACACCATCGGAGACACCTGTAGAGCATCTTTATAATCACCCAGTTACGTTGTGATGTTTGATAGCACACTAAGTGTTCCTCCGGTATTCGGGAGTTGCATAATCTCCAGTCATAGTGACAAACTAAACGATCATAGTGCTAAGCTAACAGATGGGTCTCGTCCATCACATCATTCTCTAATGATGTGACCCCATTCATCAAATGACAACACATGTCTATGGTTAGGAAACATAACCATCTTTTATTAACGAGCTAGTCAACTAGAGGCATACTAGGGACACTTTGTTTGTCTATGTATTCACACATGTACTAATTTCCGGTTAATACAATTCTAGCGTGAATAATAAACATTTATCGTGATATAAGGAAATATAAATAACAACTTTATTATTGCCTCTAGGGCATATTTCCTTCATACATAAACCGCGTTATCATGACGCTTCTGCTTACGGTCTATGAGGGTACGTGGACAACACTCTCCCCCCTCGTTGCTATGCATCACCTAGATGGATGTTGGGTGTGCGTAGGAATTGTTTTGAAATTACTGCGTTCCCCACTAGTGGCATCCGAGCCAGGTTTATGCGTAGATGTTATATGCACGAGTAGAACAGAAAGGAGTTGTGGGCGTGGGTATATACATATTGCTTGCCATCACTAGTTGATTCTTGATTCAGTGGTATTGTTGGATGAAGCGGCTCAAACCGACATTACGCGTACGCTTACGCGAGACTGGTTCTACCGACGTGCTTCGCACATAGGTGGCTGGTGGGTGTCAGTTTCTCCAACTTTAGTTCAATCGGATTCAATGAACATGGTTCTTTCTGAAGATCAAAAAGCAATCACTATACCGCGTTTTGGTTTTTGATGCTGTCAGGACCCCGATTCCAAGCCACATCGATCTAGCCGGCAACACCTCATATCACTTTGCGGCCTCACGCACGGTATCCCACGGGTGTCGCCTTACCATGGCCCGGGACCGTTTGCGCCTTTTGGCTCACGTATATGATAGTGTTGCTAGCATCCATATGATAGAGAACCCGGGCCAACATGGCTAGTCGTGAACCCAAAGCGGCACAGACCTATGGAGACAGGCATACATGAATCACATCGAGCATGTCGGTCATCAGTGAGAGATTCCGGGCTGTAGCACCGGGCTAACAGGACTCCGGGGAACCCGGGCTATAGCAGGCTAGGCATGACTCCCGATATCACCGCGTGACATTTCCCCGAAGGGACAGACATAGGAACAAAGTGAAACACATGCCGGCCAGTCAAGTGTCCTGAGCAGTAGTGCTGGGCTAGCAGGACTCCGATGAACCGGGCTGTAGCGGACTACTATGGCTCGAGGAACACTAGACTACATTTCCCCATAAGAAAGGCTGCCAAGGATAAACAACTAGATTGTCGGATCCCACTCATACCAAGCATTTCAATCATACACACAATATGCCCGATATGAGTACATACAACATGGCATCACAACAAAACTCTACAACTCAAGTACTTTATTTAAAGGCTCCAAAGAGCCATACATAACATGTTCATACAGATAGGGGTCACATGACCCGACACTCAAGTCATACAATCATACAAGCACAAGCGGAAGCAACTAGTCTGAGTACAGACACTAGAAAGAAAGAAGGCTTCTCGAAGCCTGTCTATCTACATAGGGCCCTCCATGGCCAGGATCGCCACCTGGGTGGCTAGTCACTCGTTGACGTCAAGGTCTACGTAGAACCCATCGGAGGGGGCGGTATTGTCGTCTGAAAACAGTAATTAAGCAAACATGAGTACAAAGGTACTCAGCAAGTCTTACATCAGAACCTAATATACATGCTCATTCTCAAGAAGGTGGTGGGGTTATTGCAGCAAGCCAGCTTTGACTCTTGGCTAAGCTATCCTACGGAACTTCACTAGTAAAATAGTTTTCGCACACGAGTCCACTACTCACCAACACAATACTCCATCGTGGATCCTCCCTCGTCATCCTACGAGAGGGCCATCCTCGGTACTCACACTTATCTTGAGTTTTTTAGTAGTATCCATTAACTTGTCTATGAACTGTATAGGCAACCAAGTAGTCCTTTACCGCGGACGCGGCTATTCGAATAGTGTTATACCCTGCAGGGGTGTACTTCGTCACACATGTTTCCACCACTTAGCGTCTGCACACGACATGTGCTTGGCAGACTTCAAGCGAAAACCAACGTGGGTGTAGACCACGACCTGACTAACCTCACAAGTCTCTAGTCCAGGTTTATCGCCTATTCAGGTTCCATCCGCAAGGAAATCCGGCCGGGGTGTCCTCAACGGCCCCAAACAATGTGTACAGGGTTCCCGAGACACCAAATGGGCGACTCGGTACACCGTGCCATGGTGTATCTACCGCATCATAGCCCACCCCTAGGGTCAGCACTACGCACGGCCGCCAACACATAACCTACAAACACCAGAAACTAGTTGCAACTCCTGGACAGGGGACGAGATGGGTCAGTAAGTCGAGCGGGGTCATATTTCAGGGCCCAATGTGTGGTAGTAACTGAATCTTAAATCACGCATACAGATCTTAGTTCTTATGGACAGCCTCAATGAAACAACCCACCATGTACTCCTACATGGCCTCTCATTGATACATTTATCAATACATGTTCAACACATCCCTCATATTACCGACATAAGCATTTCACTCTAGCCCATCACCCAGATGAACCAAACCTGACACAACTCTAAGCATAGCAGGCATAGCAAGGTAGGAATCACATACATGGCTCAATCAACTCCTACACATGCTAGTGGGTTTCATCTAGTTACTGTGGCAATGACAGGTCATGCAGAGGATAAGAGTTCAACTACCATAGCACACAGAAGTTTGAATCGCGTTGTCTTAATGCAGTAAACAAGACAGAAGCGAGAACATGGGTTTGTATCGGAATGATCAATGGGTTGCTTGCCTCTTGTAGAGGTAGTAGGGTACTGCCCTTCAGACGGATACTCGGGGTTATCCTCGGAGGCAGAACCTACCACGAAAGACACACCGAACATAATCAACACATGGCAATATGCAACAATATGATGCATGCTATGACACGGCAAGATGAAAGTGTCTTGGCCTGATGCAAGATAAAACAGAAGGGGATGAACTCATTTGAATCAAAGATTCAAATATTAGCTCATTAAACATGGCCTTATTAGTGCATTACCTTATTCTGCTTAAACAGCAAGTTAAACTTGTTTTGTCATGCATGAAACCATTATAGATGGATAGATTGAATTTTTTTGATCATTTTTCATATATAAATCTTTGCATTTGGAGCTATGGTTGATTTTCTATGATTTTTAGAAGTTTTGACTATTTTCTGGAATTTCCTATTAAAGAATAAATCCAGTAATTGAATTAATGCGTCAGCATGACATAGGTGTGACGTCAGCAGTCAACTGGGTCGGCCAGGTCAAACCTGACTGGTGGGCCCTCTCTGTCAGTGACACACATAGTTAACATAATTAGATTAACACTAATTAGCTGTCGGTGGGGCCTGGGCCCACATGTCAGTGACTGAACTAATTAAATTTAGTTAAAACTAATCTAAACTAATTAGCAGACCGGCCCCACCTGTCATAGACTCAGGAGGGTCTATCTGGGCCCACACAGGGGTCAAACTGAGTCAAACTCACCGGTGTTTAGCCGCCGGCGAGGCCAGACGCGGCGGAGGGCTGCGGGTTTCATGCTCCGGCAACCAAAACGACAGCGGAGAGCATCTACGCATAGCTGGGAGAAAGCCGCATCGAGTGGTGGTAGTGGGTGGAGCTAGGGTGGCCGGAAACATCGCCAACGACGACCTTGGCGGCCGCCGGAGTTCGAGCGAGGCCGAAACCGAGGCTGCGGGGCACGGCGAGGCGTGTGGAATGGTGCTACGGGCTCCTGCGGGTGCGGTGATTGTGTTGGTCGCAATGGTGTGGCCGGTGGGTGTCCGGAGACACGTCGGCGACGAGCTCGGCGGAGGCGGGTGCTCGGGTGAGCGTGGTACGGTGCACACGGTGCAGGAGGGGGTTAATGGAGAGGGGGAGGATGGAGCTAGGATCACGGCGGTCACGTAGAGATGGACCACGCCATCGGGGACGAGCTGATGCGGTGGCGATGACGAAGAGGATCTCTGGCGATGGCGGAGTCGGGCAAGGTTGTTGCAGAGGCTGCGGGGCAAGCGAGCGCTCGGGGCTCGGCTTGCTCGAAGGAGTGGAGGGCGGTGAGCTTCCGGACAGGGTGGCTCGGCGCGGGGACGACGGAGAGCGCGACTACAGCGGTGAGACGGCGACAGGTGCGTCGGCCATGGTGCGGGAGAGCGAGGGAGAGAGGCAGGGGGCGAGTGAGGTGTCCGCAGGGTCGGGGCGGCGACGTGGAGCCTATCCAGCGTCCAGGAGCGTGATGCGGCAAGCTGCTGGCGCCGTGGCGAGCTCGCGCCCGCCGGCGTCAGCTCTCTGCCTGCCTGGCGGAGACGAAGCAGCTAGCTGGCATGGGCCAGCACAGCGCTGGGCCGCCAGGCGGGCCGGCTGATGGGCTGCGGCCAGGTAAGTTCTCTCCCTCTCTTTTAATTTCTGTTTTTCTATTTTTATTTATTCTGTAACTGTTGGGCTTTATTAAAAATACTAAAACGTTTCCAAAAATCCTGAAAATAATTGCAGGCTCTGTTTAGAATATTTCCAACAGCAAACATTTATTTCCAGAATTATTTGAGCATTTAAATTATTTTATAGCATTTAAATGCCCAAAATCAAATACTTATGATTTAATTCAATGACCTTCTATTGACCTAGAAAATTGTGCACCAATTTTGCCAGAGGTTCTAACCCAAGACAAAGAGGGTGAACTTTTTAGAAGGGCATTTCAGGTTCATTGAAAATAATTTTAGTAAACCCTAGTTGTTTCCAGGGGGGTGTTGGGGTTTCTGCCTTCCCCATTTCAAATTTAAGAGGAATTTAAACATGATGCACACTCTAATGCTTGAACTAACTAGGGTGTGACAACTCACCCCCACTCAAAAGAATCTCGTCCTGAGATTTAGGATTCTCCGGGAAGAAGGTGGGGTACTCGAGTCGAAGACGATCCTCCCTTTCCCAAGTGGCTTCTTTCTCGGAATGGTGTGACCATTGAACCTTGAGAAACTTGATGTTATGGCGTCGAGTGGTACGCTCGGCTTGATCAAGGATACGAACGGGATATTCCCGATATGAGAGGTTATCTTGTAGATCAAGCGTTTTGTGGTCCACTCCACGGATAGGATCCGCGAAGCAACGCCTGAGTTGAGAAACGTGGAAGACATCGTGAACTCTGGAAAGATGCAAAGGTAGTTCCAATTGGTAGGCAACTTCTCCTTGTTTGGCAAGAATGCGAAAGGGTCCAATGTAACGAGGAGCCAATTTGCCTTTGATACCGAAACAATGGGTTCCCTTTAGCGGAGTAACCCGAAGGTAAGCCTTCTCGTCGACTTCATAAGTCATAGGCTTATGTTTACGATCATATTGACTCTTTTGACGAGATTGGGCTGTTTTCAATTCTCACGAATAACGTGAACCTGCTCTTCTACTTCCTGAATCATATCCAGGCCAAAGAGTTGTCTTTCCCCGGTTTCTGACCAGTTAAGAGGCGTTCGACATTTTCATCCATAGAGAACTTCGAAAGGAGCCTTGCCCAAGCTGGCTTGATAACTATTGTTATAAGCTAACTCCGCGAATGGGAGGCAATTCTCCCAACCCATTCCGAACGAGATGACAGAGGCTCGGAGCATATCTTCCAGAATTTGATTAACTCGTTCTACTTGACCACTTGACTGAGGATGGAGGGCGGTGCTAAAGGAGAGACGAGTTCCCATAGCATTTTGGAAACTTTCCCAAAATCGAGAGGTGAAGAGACTCCCACGGTCTGAGTTAATTTCCAATGGGACACCATGAAGAGACACTATTCGGGAGATGTATAAATCGGCTAGCTAGCTAGCGGTGATACTCTCACGAACAGGTAGAAAGTGGGCTACTTTGGAAAGTCGGTCGATCACGACAAAGATGGCATTATTCCCTCTCTTGGTCCTGGGAAACCCAGTGATGAAATCCATACTGATTTTATCCCATTTCCATTCAAGAATAGCCAAAGGTTGAAGGGTGCCAGCATGCCGTTGATGCTCTGCTTTAACACGACGACAAACATCGCAATTAGCAATGTATTGAGCGATTTCTCTCTTCATCCTAGTCCACCAAAACCTCTGGCGTAGGTCTTGATACATTTTAGTACTACCGGCATTAATGGTGAGAGGGGATTCATGAGCTTCCTTAAGGATCAACTGGCATAGATGTTGTTTCTTGGGAACCACCAAATGGTTCTCGAAGAAGATAGCACCCCGCTTATCCATGGAAAAACATTTAGCAACTCCGCTAGCAATGTTTTCCTTAATCCGGGATATGCCCTTATCACGCTTCTGGGCAGCTATGATTTGATCCATAAGGGTAGGTTTCGCCACCAGGGTGGATAGGAATCCTCGAGGAACAATGTGAAGATTAAGCTTACGGAATTCCTCATGGAGAAGTGGTTGACTTTGTTGTAACATCAGGTTGTTACAATAGGATTTACGACTTAGTGCATCAGCCATGACATTGGCTTTTCCCAGGGTGTAAGTTATTCCTAAGTCATAATTCGAGATCAACTCGACCCAACGTCTTTGCCTGAGATTCAAATCTGGTTGGGTGAAGATATATTTCAAACTTTGGTGATCGGTGAAGATCTCGGAACGATTACCGAGGAGGTAATGTCGCCAAGTTTTAAGTGCATGGACTACAGCTGCAAGCTCTAGATCATGTGTGGGATAATTTTCCTCATGTGGGTGTAATTGCCGTGAAGCATAGGCAATTACCTGACGATCTTGCATGAGTATGCAACCTAGTCCTTGTCGCAAGGCGTCGCAATAGATAATAAAGTCCTTGGAGAAATCTGGTGGTACCAGTACGGGAGCAGATGTCAGGCGTCTTTTCAGTTCCTGAAAGCTGAACTCGCACTGTGGAGTCCACTCGAACTTTTTATCTTTCTTGAGGAGTTCAGTTAGAGGTTTAGCAACCTTGGAGAAATTCTCGACGAAGCGGCGGCAATAGCTTGCTAAGGCAAGGAAGCTCCGAACTTGCTTAACCGTCTCAGGTGGAGTCCAATCAAGGACGGCTTGAACTCGCTCGGGATTGACAGCAATACCCTTACCAGAGATTACATGGCCTAGATAGGTCACTTCTGGCAACCAAAATTCACACTTGGAGAATTTGGCATAAAGGCGATGCTCTCGAAGTTTCATCAATACCAGCCTTAGATGTTCGGCATGTTCCTCTTCATTCTTGGAGTAGATGAGTATGTCATCGAGGTATACTACGACGAATTTATCCAAGTACTCCATGAAAACCGAGTTCATTAACCGGGAGAAGGTGGTTGGGGCATTGGTTAAACCGAAGGACATAACGGTGTACTCGTATTGGCCATAATGAGTAACAAAGGCCGTTTTGGGAATGTCCCCGTTTCTGATTTTGATCTAATGGTAGCCTAACCTCAAATCCATCTTGTAAAAGACTGAGGATCTAGCGAGTTGATCATACAGATCGTTGATCCTGGGAAGCGGATATTTGTTCTTGATGGTGACCAAATTGGCAGGTCGGTAATCCACAACCATTCGATCCGTTCCATCCTTCTTCTTGACGAAGAGGACGGGGCAAGCCCAAGGAGAGGAACTAGGCCGGATGAAACCCTTTTTCAAGGACTCATCGAGTTGGTTCTTAAGCTCGGCTAGTTCTAAGGGTGCCATCTTGTAGGGTCTTCTAGAAATTGGAACGGTTCCTGGAACAAGGTCTATCACAAACTCGACATCCCTGTCAGTTGGAACACCTGGCAGTTCTTCTGGAAAGACATCTGGAAATTCTCGGACTACCGGAACATCCTCAAGGTCTGGAAGGGGGTTGGCATTTAGGGAGTAAAGCTGGCGCTTGGCCACTCGAGTTAAGACATTGACTGTCTTGCCCGATGGGTGAGTAAGTTGAACGGTTCTAGTGGCACAACCAATCTTAGCATAATGAGATGACATCCAGTCCATACCCAAGATGATGTTTATGTCCGAGGACTTGAGAGCTATTAAGGATGCAAGGAAGACAAGTCTATCGACAAGAATTTCGTTCCCATGGCTTACTCTAGAAGTTTGCCATTTGGAACCCGGAGTTTGAATTACCATGGAAGTGGGCATGTCACAGAATGTCGTGTTATGCAATCGAGCATAGTTCTCGGATATGAATGAATGAGATGCTCCAGTATCGAAAAGAACAGATGCCGGATGGCAGTTAACAAGGAGTGTACCAAGGACGACGTTAGGATCCTCATGAGCCTCCTCGGCTGAAACATAGTTGACATGGCCACGGGCAGTGGTGGCCAGCTTGGCGTAGAATGTCTTTCTCGCGGGCTTACCACGGCCAACGGACTTTCCAGTTTGATTGGGGTTGTTGTTCTGGGGACACTCTCGACTATAGTGACCCGGTTCTCCACACTTGAAGCACATCACCACATTGGGGCGTGGAGCAGCATTAGCAGCGGGGCCACCATAGGGCTTGGGCGGTGCAAACTGCTGGTTGGGACGAGGCGCCTCAAAGGATGGCCTCGGGATGAACCTAGGTGGCAGCGCCGTGCTTGGGATCCACACCCGGCGCTTTTGAGCTCCAGAGCCGGATGAAGAGCCAAAATCATGTGAGTGCTTGCGTGAAGCGTCATAATCAGTCTGGACTGTCTCAGCACTGATGGCTTTATTGACCAACTTCTGAAAGGAGGTGCACTCGTGCAGACGAAGATAGCGGCGAAGCTCAGGGCTAAGTCCCTTGCGGAACCTTGCCTGCTTCTTAGCGTCAGTAGATACCTCTTCAGGGGCATAGCGTGCCAGATTCCCAAATTCACGACTATATGCATCCACAGTTAGTCTTCCTTGGGTGAAATTGCAGAACTCCTCCCTCTTGCGATCCATGAGACCTTCCGGAATGTGATGCTCACGGAAAGCCTCACTGAATTCAGCCCAAGTAGTGATTTGGCCGACCGGACGCATAGCTTCAAAATTCTCCCACCAGTGGCTAGCAGGGCCTTCGAGGTGGTAGGCAGCGTAAGTAACCTTGTCGGCTTCGGCTACGTTGGCAAAATGTAGCTTGTGGGTAATGCTGTGAAGCCAGTCATCCGCGTCGAGGGGTTCGACGGAATGGTTAAACTTTGGTGGGTATAGCTTGATAAAGTCATTGATTGACACCAAGTCATTTCGCGGGTGGCGTGCAGTGTTCTGCTCAATCCGCTCTAGCAGGCGGTTAGTCTCACACTTGTTTCTTTCCGCCTCCAGCATTACTTCGGCAGAGAAGGCGGGTGAGGCAGATTTTCACCCCTAGCTACACTGGCTTCCCCCTGCTCCGAGGCAGCAGGGTTGCTGCGGGTGTTGACCATCCTAGAGAAAAAAACAAGATAACGGCTTAGATAAGGATGGCTCAAACTTAGCAAGGAAGTGCAGAATGTAATGGATAACACGGAATGCAGAGATGTTCATCCGTATGTCATGGTAATATAAGACTGCCATATATATACCAATGGTCATACACATCATACATAGTTTAGTACAAGCCCAGGCTACAGTACAGCTATGATGAAGGACGTTGCATCTCATCGGAGGCATTCCAAGCTCCTATACATTATTTGTCTACACCTCCGGAATTGATTACACACAAAGTCGTATTCCACAAGTCACGCAGGACAGTGAAGATACTACTATTACAATACTAGTGGTACTACTACTAACTCAGACAGCTCCGTAGTAGTCCTCATAGAAGTCACCTCCATAGCCTGGAAGTTCAACGTGATCATCCGGGAACAGACGGTCCTGAGGAGCCTGTGGACCATAGGGGCTAGGATGAGGTCTTGGACCAACAAACGGTGGCCTGCGGGGACCACGGGGTGGGGTGATGCCTCCCACATCACGCCAATCCACCATGTCTGGTAGAGCAGATCTCACAGGATACAGATCCCTTGTATCCATACATCCAGCTTGCACCGCAGGTGCAAACCGAGTCAATGTGGCCCAATGATCAGCACGGGTATTGAAAAGCTCTAGCCTCAAGGCCCGATTCTCTCGGTCCTTATCTTCGAGCATCTCGGCAGTGGTACGAGTTAATGAGTCCTCCTGAGTGGAGTCAGCATAGATAGCCTGAAGATACCCTTGCCCTCCCGAAAGTGAAGCTGGCATGTAACGGAAGTCGGTGTTCCGAAGCAGGCCAGTCCAGACTCGCATGATGGTCATCATGGAATAGGCAGCATCCTGCACAGCCATCTCAACAGTAACCCCGAGTCCATAGGAACAGTGAAGGGGCTCGGTAGATCCAGGATAAGAAGGAAATATCCTGATGGTGCAGAAATATTGGCTTTGATTAAAGTCGTGGAACTGCTCTTCGACAGTGTATTCGGGATACCAACGGTAACCCGTCTCGATCATTACCCGGACTAACATAGCAGTATGACCGGGCACGTCGAGGCACCGGGTCAGGCGAACCACTTGGTTTTGAGCACGGTTGGCCATTCTGAAAGCACAACCACAATGCAAAGACATTAGAATTTCTAGGGAAAATTGGACAGCATAACAGCTGTAAATGCTCAGAAAAAGATTTGAGACATCCACAACAGTCTGCAATACCACTCAACAACATCATATCAAGGTTCTGATCCAATTAGCAACATACTAAAATAGTAGAAACTGAACTAGGCTTGTAACAACAATCCTATAAGCTACTACGGATTAGTAACACGTGAACCTGATAGAAGAAGAGAGCCTAGTCCTTAACCCACGTTGAATGAGAAGAGAATGACTCAGATCAGAGGGCATAAGGTAAAGGAGTAAAAGAGACTTACGTTCCCTCCCACAATCAATTCCCCTACATATAACTAAAGCATTTCTAGACTCGACATCGACCAGTTTGGCTCAACGAACCTACAGGCAGTCCGGTTCTGATGCCAACGCTGTCAGGACCCCGATTCCAAGCCACATCGATCTAGCCGGTAACACCTCATATCACTTTGCGGCCTCACGCACGGTATCCCACGGGTGTCGCCTTACCATGGCCCGGGACCGTTTGCGCCTTTTGGCTCACGTATATGATAGTGTCGCTAGCATCCATATGACAGAGAACCCGGGCCGACATGGCTAGTCGTGAACCCAAAGTGGCACAGACCTATGGAGACAGGCATACATGAATCACATCGAGCATGTCGGTCATCAGCGAGAGATTCCGGGCTATAGCACTGGGCTAACAGGACTCCGGGGAACCCGGGCTGTAGCAGGCTAGGCAGGACTCCCGATATCACCGCGTGACATTTCCTCGAAGGGACAGACATAGGAACGAAGTGAAACACATGTCGGCCAGTCAAGTGTCCTGAGCAGTAGTGCTGGGCTAGAAGGACTCCGGTGAACCGGGCTGTAGCGGACTACTATGGCTCGAGGAACACTAGACTACATTTCCCCATAAGAAAGGCTGCCAAGGATAAACAACTAGATTGTCGGATCCCACTCATACCAAGCATTTCAATCATACACACAATATGCCCGATATGAGTACATACAACATGGCATCACAACAAAACTCTACAACTCAAGTACTTTATTTAAAGGCTCCAGAGAGCCATACATAACATGTTCATACAGATAGGGGTCACATGACCCGACACTCAAGTCATACAATCATACAACCACAAGCGGAAGCAACTAGTCTGAGTACAGACACTAGAAAGAAAGACGGCTTCTCGAAGCCTGTCTATCTACATAGGGCCCTCCATGGCCAGGATCACCACCTGGGTGGCTAGTCACTCATCGACGTCAAGGTCTACGTAGAACCCATCGGAGGGGGCGGTATTGTCGTCTGAAAACAGTAATTAAGCAAACATGAGTACAAAGGTACTCAGCAAGTCTTACATCAGAACCTAATATACATGCTCATTCTCAAGAAGGTGGTGGGGTTATTGCAGCAAGCCAGCTTTGACTCTTGGCTAAGCTATCCTACGGAACTTCACTAGTAAAATAGTTTTCGCACACGAGTCCACTACTCACCAACACAATACTCCACCGTGGATCCTCCCTCGTCATCCTACGAGAGGGCCATCCTCGGTACTCACACTTATCTTGAGTTTTTTTAGTAGTATCCATTAACTTGTCTATGAACTGTATAGGCAACCAAGTAGTCCTTTACCGCGGACGTGACTATTCGAATAGTTTTATACCCTGCAGGGGTGTACTTTGTCACACATGTTTCCACCACTTAGCGTCTGCACACGACATGTGCTCAGCAGACTTCAAGCGAAAACCGACGTGGGTGTAGACCACGACCTGACTAACCTCACAAGTCTCTAGTCCAGGTTTATCGCCTATTCAGGTTCCATCCGCAAGGAAATTCGGCCGGGGTGTCCTCAACGGCCCCAAACGATGTGTACAGGGTTCCCGAGACACCAAACGGGCGACTCGGTACACTGTGCCACGGTGTATCTACCGCATCATAGCCCACCCCTAGGGTCAGTGCTACGCACGGCCGCCAACACATAACCTACAAACACCAGAAACTAGTTGCAACTCCTGGACAAAGGACGAGATGGGTCAGTAAGTCGAGCGGGGTCATATTTCAGGGCCCAATGTGTGGTAGTAACTGAATCTTAAATCACACATACAGATCTCAGTTCTTATGGACGGCCTCAATGAAACAACCCACCATGTACTCCTACATGGCCTCTCATCGATACCTTTATCAAAACATGTTCAACACATCCCTCATATTACCGACATAAGCATTTCACTCTAGCCCATCACCCAGATGAACCAGACCTGACACAACTCTAAGCATAGCAGGCATAGCAAGGTAGGAATCACATATATGGCTCAATCAACTCCTACACATGCTAGTGGGTTTCATCTAGTTACTGTGGCAATGACAGGTCATGCAGAGGATAAGGGTTCAACTACCGTAGCACACAGCAGTTTGAATCGCATTGTCTTAATGCAGTAAACAAGAGCAGAAGCGAGAACATGGGTTTGTATCGGAATGATCAATGGGTTGCTTGCATGTTGTAGAGGTAGTAGGGTACTGCCCTTCAGACGGATACTCGGGGTTATCCTCGGAGGCAGAACTTACCACGAAAGACACACCGAACATAATCAACACATGGCAATATGCAACAATATGATGCATGCTATGACATGGCAAGATGAAAGTGTCTTGGCCTAATGCAAGATAAAATAGAAGGGGATGAACTCAGTTGAATCAAAGATTCAAATATTAGCTCATTAAACATGGCCTTATTGGTGCATTACCTTATTCTGCTTAAACAGCAAGGAAAACTTGTTTTTTCATGCATGAAACCATTACAGATGGAAAGATTGAATTTTTCTGATCATTTTTCATATATAAATCTTTGCATATGGAGCTATGGTTGATTTTCTATGATTTTTAGAAGTTTTGACTATTTTCTGGAATTTCCTATTAAAGAATAAATCCAGTAATTGAATTAATGCGTCAGCATGACATAGGTGTGATGTCAGCGGTCAATTGGGTCGGCCAGGTCAAACCTGACTGGTGGGCCCTCTCTGTCAGTGACACACATAGTTAACAGAATTAGATTAACACTAATTAGTTGTCGGTGGGGCCTGGGCCCACATGTCAGTGACTGAACTAATTAAATTTAGTTAAAACTAATCCTAAACTAATTAGTAGACCGGACCCACCTATCATAGACTCAGGGGGGGTCTACCTGGGCCCACACAGGGGTCAAACGGAGTCAAACTTGCCGGTGTTTAGCCGCCGGCGAGGCCAGACGCGGCGGAGGGCTGCGGGTTTCGTGCTCCGACAACCAAAATGACGATGGAGAGCATCTACGCATAGCTGGGAGCAAGCCGCATCGAGTGGTGGCAGTGGGTGGAGCTAGGGTGGCCGGAAACGTCGCCGGCGACGACCTTGGCGGCCGCCGGAGTTCGGGTGAGGCCAAAACCGAGTCTGCGGGGCACGGCGAGGCGCGTGGAATGGTGCTACGGGCTCCTGCGGGTGCGGTGAGTGCGTTGGTCGCAATGGTGTGGCCGGTGGGTGGCCGGAGACACGTCGGCAACGATCTCGGCGGCGGCGGGTGCTCGGGTGAGCGTGGTATGGTGCACACGGTGCAGGAGGGGGTTAATGGAGAGGGGGAGGGTGGAGCTGGGCTCACGGCGGTCACGTAGAGATGGACAGCGCCGTCGGGGATGAGCTGATGCGGTGGCGACGACGAAGAGGATCTCCGGCGATGGCGGAGTCGGGCGAGGTTGTTGCAGAGGCTGCGGGGCAAGCGAGCGCTCGGGGCTCGGCTTGCTCGAAGGAGTGGAGGGTGGCGGAGCTTCCGGACAGGGTGGCTCGGCGCGGGGACGACGGAGAGCCCGACTACGGCGGTGAGACGGCGACAGGTGCGTCGGCCATGGTGCGGGAGAGCAAGGGAGAGAGGCAGGGGGCGAGTGAGGTGTCTGCGGGGTAGGGGCGGCGACGTGAAGCCTATCCAGCGTCCAGGCGTGTGACGCGGCAAGCTGCTGGCGCCGTGGCGAGCTCGCGCCCGCCGGCGTCAGCTCTCTGCCTGCCTGGCGGAGACGAAGCAGCTGGCTGGCATGGGCCAGCACAGTGCTGGGCCGCCAGGTGGGCCGGCTGATGGGCTGCGGCCAGGTAAGTTCTCTCCCTCTCTTTTAATTTTTGTTTTTCTATTTTTATTTATTTTGTAATTGTTGGGCTTTATTAAAAATACTAAAACGTTTCCAAAAATCCTGAAAATAATTGTGGGCTCTGTTTAGAATATTTCCAACAGCAAACATTTATTTCCAGAATTATTTGAGCATTTAAATTATTTTATAGCATTTAAATGCCCAAAATCAAATACTTATGATTTAATTCAATGACCTTCTATTGACCTAGAAAATTGTGCACCAATTTTTGCCAGAGGTTCTAACCCAAGACAAAGAGGGTGAACTTTTTAGAAGGGCATTTCAGGTTCATTGAAAATAATTTTCGTAAACCCTAGTTGTTTCCAGGGGGTGTTGGGGTTTCTGCCTTCCCCATTTCAAATTTAAGAGGAATTTAAACATGATGCACACTCTAATGCTTGAACTAACTAGGGTGTGACGGATGCATAGGTAAGAACGGTTCTTGCTCAGCCCGTAGTAGCCACATAAAACTTGCAACAACAAAGTAGAGGACGTCTAACTTTTTTTGCAGGGCTTGTTGTGATGTGATATGGTCAAGACATGATGCTAAATTTTATTGTATGAGATGATAATATTTTGTAACAGACTTATCGGCAACTGGCAGGAGCCATATGGTTGTCGCTTTATTGTATGAAATGCAATCGCCATGTAATTGCTCTACTTTATCACTAAGCGGTAGCGATAGTGGTATAAGCAATAGTTGGCGAGACGACAACGATGCTTCAATGGAGATCAAGGTGTCAAGCCGGTGACAATGGTGATCATAACGGTGCTTTGGAGATGGAGATCAAAGGCACAAGATGATGATGGCCATATCATATCACTTATATTGATTGCATGTGATGTTTATCCTTTATGCATCTTATTTTTCTTAGTTCGGCGGTAGCATTATAAGATGATCTCTCACTAAATTTCAAGGTACAAGTGTTCTCCCTGTGTATGTACTATTGCTACAGTTCGTCGTGTCGAGACACCATGTGATGATCGGGTGTGATAAGCTCTACGTTCACATACAACGGGTGCAAGCCAATTTTGCACACGCGGAATACTTGGGTTAAACTTGACGAGCCTAGCACATGCAGATATGGCCTCGAAACGCTGAGACCGAAAGGTCGAGCATGAATCATATAGTAGATATCATCAACATAGTGATGTTCACCATTGAAAACTACTCCATCTCACGTGATGATCGGGCATGGTTTAGTTGATATGGATCACGTGATCACTTAGATGATTATAGGGATGTCTATCTAAGTGGGAGTTCTTAAGTAATATGATTAATTGAACTTTAATTTATCATGAACTTAGTACCTGATAGTATTTTGCATGTCTAAGTTGTTGTAGATAGATGGCCTGTGCTGTTGTTCTGTTGAATTTTAATGCGTTCCTAGAGAAAGCTAAGTTGAAAGATGATGGTAGCAATTACATAGACTGGGTCCGTAACTTGAGGATTATCCTCATTGATGCACAGAAGAATTATGTCCTGGAAGCACCGCTAGGTGACAAACCCGCTGCAGGAGCAACACCAGATGTTATGAACGTTCGGCAGAGAAAAGCTGATGACTACTCGATAGTTCAGTGTGCCATGCTTTACGGCTTAGAGCCGGGACTTCAACGATGTTTTGAACGTCATGGAGCATATGAGATGTTCCAGGAGTTGAAGTTAATATTTCAAGCAAATGCCCGGATTGAGAGATATGAAGTCTCCAATAAGTTCTATAGCTGTAAAATGGAGGAGAATAGTTCTGTTAGTGAACATATACTCAGAATGTCTGGGTACCACAACCACTTGACTCAGCTGGGAGTTAATCTTCCTGATGATAGTGTCATTGACAAAGTTCTTCAATCACTACCACCAAGCTACAAGAGCTTCATGATGAACTATAATATGCAAGGGATGGACAAGACGATTCCCGAGCTCTTCGCAATGCTAAAGGTTGCGGAGGTAGAAATCAAGAAGGAGCATCAAGTGTCGATGGTCAACAAGACCACCAGTTTCAAGAAAAAGAGTAAAGGAAAGAAGGGGAACTTCTAAAAGAACGGCAAACAAGTTGCTGCTCAAGTGAAGAAGCCCAAGTCTGGACCTAAGCCTGAGACTGAGTGCTTCTACTTCAAAGGGACTGGTCACTGGAAGCGGAACTGCCCCAAATATTTGGCGGAGAAGAATGATGGCAAAGTGAAAGGTATATTTGATGTACATGTTATTGATGTGTACCTTACTAATGCTCGCAATAGCGCATGGGTATTTGATACTGGTTCTATTGCTAATATTTGCAACTCGAAATAGAGCTATGGATTAAGCGAAGATTAGCTAAGGACGAGGTGACGATGCGCGTGGGAAATGGTTCCAAAGTCGATGTGATCGCCGTTGGCACGCTACCTCTGCATCTACCTTCGGGATTAGTTTTAGACCTAAATAATTGTTATTTGGTGCCAGCGTTGAGTATGAACATTATATCTGGACCTTGTTTGATACGAGACGATTATTCGTTTAAATCTGAGAATAATGGTTGTTCTATTTATATGAACAATATATTTTATGGTCATGCACCCTTGATGAGTGGTCTGTTTTTACTAAATCTTGATAGTAGTGATACACATGTTCATAGTATCGAAGACAAAAGATATAAGTTTAATACTGATAGTGCAACTTATTTGTGGCACTGCCGTTTAGGTCATATTGGTGTAAAGCGCATGAAGAAACTCCACGCTGATGGACTTTTGGAATCACTTGATTATGAATCACTTGATGCTTGCGAACCATGCCTCATGGGCAAGATGACTAAGACTCCGTTCTCCGGAACAATGGAGCGAGCAACAGACTTGTTGTAAATAATACATGCTGATGTATGCGGTCTGATGAGTGTTGATGCTTGCGGCGGGTATCGTTATTTTCTTACCTTCACAGATGATTTGAGCAGATATGGGTATATCTACTTGATGAAACATAAGTCTGAAACATTTGAAAAGTTCAAAGAATTTCACAGTGAAGTGGAAAATCATCGTAACAAGAAAATTAAATTTCTACGATCTGATCGTGGAGGTGAATATTTGAGTTATGAGTTTGGTCTTCATTTGAAACAATGTGGAATAGTTTCGCAACTCACGCCACCTGGAACACCGCAGCGTAATGGTGTGTCTGAACGTCGTAACCGCACTTCATTAGATATGGAGCGATCTATGATGTCTCTTACCGATTTACCTCTATCGTTTTGGGGTTATGCTTTAGAGACGACTGCATTCACGTTAAATAGGGCACCATCGAAATCCGTTGAGACGACACCTTATGAATTGTGGTTTGGCAAGAAACCCAAGTTGTTGTTTCTTAACATTTGGGGCTACGATGCTTATGTGAAAAAGCTTCAACCTGATAAGCTCGAACCCAAATCGGAGAAATGTGTCTTCATAGGATACCCAAAGGAGACTGTTGGGTACACCTTCTATCATAGATCCGAAGGCAAGATATTCGTTGCTAAGAATGGATCCTTTCTAGAGAAGGAGTTTCTCTCGAAAGAAGTGAGTGGGAGGAAAGTAGAACTTGACGAGGTAATTGTACTTACTCTCTTATTGGAAAGTAGTTCATCATAGAAATCAGTTCCAGTTATTCCTACACCAGTAAGTGAGGAAGCTAATGATGATGATCATGTAACTTCAGATCAAGTTACTATCGAACCTCGTAGGTCAACCAGAGTAAGATCTGCACCAGAGTGGTACGGTAATCCTGTTCTGGAGGTTATGTTACTTGACCATGACGAACCTACGAACTATGAGGAAGCGATGATGAGCCGAGATTCCGCAAAATGGCTTGAGGCCATGAAAAATGAGACGTGATCCATGTATGAGAACAAAGTGTGGACTTTGGTTGACTTGCACGATGATCGGCGGGCCATAGAGAATAAATGGATTTTCAAAAAGAAGACTGAAGCTGAAGGTAATGTTACTGTCTACAAAGCTCGACTTGTTGCAAAAGGTTTTCAACAAGTTCAAGGAGTTGACTATGATGAGACCTTCTCACCCGTAGCGATGCTTAAGTCCGTCCGAATCATGTTAGCAATTGCCGGATTTTATGATTATGAAATTTGGTAAATGGATGTCAAAACTGCATTCCTTAATGGATATCTTAAAGAAGAGTTGTATATGATGCAACCAGACGGTTTTTTCGATCCAAAAGGTGCTAACAAAGTGTGCAAACTCCGGCGCTCCATTTATGGACTGGTGCAAGCCTCTCGAAGTTGGAATATACGCTTTGATAGTGTGATCAAAGCATATGGTTTTATACAGACTTTTGGATAAGCCTGTATTTACAAGAAAGTGAGTGGGAGATCTGTAGCATTTATGATATTATATGCAGATGACATATTGCTAATCGGAAACGATACTGAATTTCTGAATAGCATAAAAGGATACTTGAATAAGAATTTTCAATGAAAGACCTCGGTGAAGCTGCTTATATATTGGGCATCAAGATCTATAGAGATAGATCAAGACGCTTAATTGGACTTTCACAAAGCACATACCTTGATAAAGTTTTGAAGAAGTTCAGAATGGATCAAGCAAAGAAAGGGTTCTTGCCTGTGTTGCAAGGTGTGAAGTTGAGTCAGACTCAATGCCCGACCACTCCAGAAGATAGAGAGAAAATGAAAGTCATTCCCTATGCTTCAGCCATAGGTTCTATCATGTATGCAATGTTGTGTACCAGACCTGATGTGTGCCTTGCTATTAGTTTAGCATGGAGGTACCAAAGTAATCCAGGAGTGGATCACTGGACAGCGGTCAAGAACATCCTGAAATACCTAAAAAGGACTAAGCATATGTTTTTCATTTATGGAGGTGAAAAGGAGCTCGTCGTAAACGATTACGTCGATGCAAGCTTTGACACTAATCTGGATGACTCTAAGTCACAAACTTGATCTACGTGGTGCGGTTCCAAGCAGAGCGTCGTGGCGGGACCTACGTGTGAAGCAGAGTACATAGCTGCTTCGGAAGCAGCAAATGAAGGAGTTTGATACGTCTCCAAGGTATCTATAATTTTTGATTATTCCATGATATTATATTATCAACTTTGGATGTTTTATATGCGTTTATATGCTATTTTATATGATTTTTGGGACTAACCTATTAACCAGAGCCTAGTGCCAGTTTCTATTTTTTCCTTTGTTTCAGTGTTCCGCAGAAAAGGAATATCAAACGGAGTCCAAACGGAATGAAACCTTCAGGAGAGTTATTTTTGGAACGGAAGCAATCCAGAAGACTTGGGGTGTACATAAGGGAAGCAACAAGGAAAGCACGAGGCAGGGGGGTGCACCCACCCCCTGGGAGCGCCCTCCACCCTCGTGGGCCCCTCGTGGCTCCCCTGACGTATTTCTTCCTCCTATATATACCAATATACCCTAAAACCATTGGGGAGCAGAATAGATCGGGAGTTCCGCCGCCAGAAGCCTCTGTAGCCACCGAAAACCAATCGGGACCCTGTTCCGGCACCCTGATGGAGGGGGGAACCCTCATCGGTGGCCATCTTCATCATCCCAGCGCTCTCCATGACGAGGAGGGAGTAGTTCACCCTCGGGGTTGAGGGTATGTACCAGTAGCTATTTGTTTGATCTCTCTCTCTCTCGTGTTCTTGAGGTGATGCGATCTTGATGTATCGTGAGCTTTGCTATTATAGTTGGATCTTATGATGTTTCTCACCCTCTACTCTCTTGTAATGGATTGAGTTTTCCCTTTGAAATTATCTTATCGGATTGAGTCTTTAAGGATTTGAGAACACTTGATGTATGTCTTGCGTGGGATACCCGTGGTGATAATGGGGTATTCTATTGATCCACTTGATGTATGTTTTGGTGATCAACTTGCGGGTTCTGCCCATGAACCTATGCACAGGGGTTGGCACACGTTTTCGTCTTGACTCTCCGGTAGAAACTTTGGGGCACTCTTTGAAATACTTCGTGTTGGTTTGAATAGATGAATCTGAGATTGTGTGATGCATATCGTATAATCATACCCACGGATACTTGAGGTGACATTAGGGTTTTAGTTGATTTGTGTCTTAAGGTGTTATTCTAGTACGAACTCTATGATAGATTGAACGGAAAGAATAGCTTCATGTTATTTTACTACGGACTCTTGAATAGATCGATCAGAAAGGATAACTTTGAGGTGGTTTCGTACCCTACCATAATCTCTTCGTTTGTTCTCCGCTATTAGTGACTTTGGAGTGACTCTTTGTTGCATGTTGAGCGATAGTTATATGATCCAATTATGTTATTATTGTTGATAGAACTTGCACTAGTGAAAGTATGAACCCTAGGCCTTGTTTCAACGCATTGCAATACCGTTTACGCTCACTTTTATCATTAGTTACCTTGCTGTTTTTATATTTTCAGATTACAAAAACCTATATCTACCATCCATATTGCACTTGTATCACCATCTCTTTGCCGAACTAGTGCACCTATACAATTTACCATTGTATTGGGTGTGTTGGGGACACAGAGACTCTTTGTTATTTGGTTGCAGGGTTGCTTGAGAGAGACCATCTTCATCCCATGCCTCCCATGGATTGATAAACCTTAGGTCATCCACTTGAGGGAAATTTGCTACTGTCCTACAAACCTCTTCACTTGGAGGCCCAACAACGTCTACAAGAAGAAGGTTCTGTAGTAGAGACCAAGCTCTTTTCTGGCGCCGTTGCCGGGGAGGTTAGCGCTTGAAGGTATATCTTTAGATCTTGCAATTGAATCTTTTTGTTTCTTGTTTTAGCACTAGTTTATTTTATAAAAGAAAACTAAAAATGGAGTTGAGTTTGCCTCACACGATTCATCTTTTTAATATCTTTCGTGAGAATGATGGAAAGGAAAATTGTGCTCAAGTGCTAGAAGAAGAAGTCTATAAAATGTTTGGCACTAAATCTTTGAATGATGAGCATGATTGCAATGTTATTAGTATGAACTCTTTGAATATCCATAGTACTAATGATGATTGCACTAGTCATGATGAGAATGTCTCTTATAAGCATGTCGATTTTTGTGGAGTGCATAGAGTTTGCAAGTACACACCAATTAGGGAAGATAGATTTTGCAAGAGGCATAAGTACTTAGAAACTAAATGGTTGCAAGAAAGGCTAGATGTTTGTGCTAAAAATTTAAATTTTCTTAGCCGTACTTGTGAACTTTGCAATGAACGTGGTCATTTAACCATCCAATGCAAATTGTTTCATGATCTAATTGTTTCAAAAATTGTGAAGACTTGATTTCCCTTGCACATCATAATGAACTTAGTTTGCTTATGGGTTATGAAGAAATGAAATGTATAACTAACTATATTATAGTATTTGCCCGTGATAAACTTCTTGATTTTGATCTAGAGGAAATTTATATGTATTGTGCAGTGAATTGCATTGAAAATCCTTATATTGCCAATTACATAAAGAAAAGAAAACAAATAGAAGATGAAGAGAATACTAATGAAAGGGAAGAGACTTCTCAATATCCTCCTATTATTTCTTATGATGAATCAGGTAACGAGGAGGAGCCTTCTATTCAACCAATCTCATTAATAAGGAGCTCCAGAAAGAGGGTTGAACCCACACATGATGTGAAGAAGAAAAAGAAAAGATGGAGAAGCAAAGGTAGAAAGGTATCTCTCCCAAATAATGTTGCTCCTATTACTCATTGTGATGATGATAATTGCTATACTACTGGTGCTATCCATACTATTAATGATGAGAGTGATTATGCTTATGATATGAAAAGGCCCAAGCTTGGGGATGCTGTGTTTGATGAGAATGACATGTTTGAGAATATATTTGCTGTAATTAATTTTTGTCCCAAGCTTGGGGATTCTACATTTAATGGAGATGATATTTTTAGTCCCCCAGGTTTTGATGAGCAAATTTATTATGATGATAGCGTGCCTCCTATTTATGATGACTATTGCGATGAAACTTATGCTATAAAGAGTAGTGATGATTATATTTATAAAACTTGTCATGATTATGATTACCCCTTTTCTGAACATTACTCTTTTAATGTGGAAACAATTTATAGTATTCGAGTCTCTTATGATACTCCCACTATTCCGAATGAGAAGAATTTTGCTTATGTGGAGAGTAGTAAATTTTCTATGCTTGTAGATCATGAAAAGAATGCTTTAGGTGCTGGTTATATTGTTGAATTCATTCATGATGCTACTTAAAATTATTATGAGGGAGGAATATATGCTTGTAGGAATTGCAATAAGATCAAGTTCCCTCTCTATGTGCTTAAAGTTTTAAAGTTATGCTTGTTTTGCCTTCCTATGCTAGTTGATTATTGCTCCCATAAGTTGTTTGCTCACAAAATCCCTATGCATAGGAAGTGGGTTAGACTCAAATGTGCTAGTCATATTCTTAAAGATGCTCTCTTTATGTTACAATTCTTATCTTTTATGTGAGCATTGTTGAAATCATCATGCCTAGCTAGGGGCATTAAACGATAGCGCTTGTTGGCAGGCAACCCAATTTTATTTTAGCTCCTTGCTTTTTGTTCCTGTTTAGTAATAAATTAATCATCTACCCTCTATTATGGTTGTGTTTTTTATGTTTTAATTAGTGTTTGTGCCAAGTAAAGCCTTTAGGACCTTCTTGGGTGATTGTTATTTGATCTTGCTGTAAAAAACAGAAAGTATGCGCTCACGAGAATAATTTTCATTTCTTACTAGAGAGCGATAAAATACCAATTCCAAGTGAACTAGATCATTAAAAAAAATTCTAGGATTTCCAAATTTCTCAGGATTTTTGGAGTTACAGAAGTATTCGGATCCTACAGATTACTACAGCCTGTTCTGTTTTTGACAGATTCTGTTTTCTATGTGTTGTTTGCTTATTTTGATGAATCTATGAGTAGTATCGGAGGGTATGAACCATATATAAGTTGGAATGCAGTAGATATTAAACCAATATGAATTTAGAATGAGTTCACAACAGTACCTAAGTGGTGATTTATTTTCTTATACTAACGGAGCTTACGAGTTTTCTGTTAAGTTTTGTGTTGTGAAGTTTTCAAGTTTTGGGTAAAGATTCGATGGACTATGGAATAAGGAGTGGCAAGAGCCTAAGCTTGGGGATGACCAAGGCACCCCAAGGTAATATTCAAGGACAACCAAAAGGCTAAGCTTGGGGATGCCCCGAAAGGCATCCCCTCTTTCGTCTTTGTTCATCGGTAACTTTACTTGGAGCTATATTTTTATTTACCACATGATATGTGTTTTGCTTGGAGCGTCATTTTATTTTATTTAGTTTTGCTTGATGCTTGAATAAAATACCAAGATCTGAAATTCTTAAATGTTAGAGAGTCTTCATATAGTTGCATAATTATTCGACTACTCATTGATCTTCACTTATATCTTTCGGAGTAGTTTGTTGTTGCTCTAGTGCTTCACTTGTATATTTTTAGAGCACGGTGGTGGTTTTATTTTATAGAAATTAATGAACTCACATGCTTCACTTATATCATTTTGAGAGTCTTTAGAACAGCATGGTAGTTTGCTTTGGTTATGAAACTAGTCCTAATATGATGCGCATCCAAGAGGGATATAATAAAAACTTTCATATAAAGTGCATTGAATACTATGAGAAGTTTGATACTTGATGATTGTTTTGAGATATGGAGATGGTAATATTAGAGTCATGCTAGTGAGTAGTTGTGAATTTGAGAGATACTTGTGTTAAAGTGTGTGATTCCCGTAGCATGCACGTATGGTGAACCGTTATGTGATGAAGTCGGAGCATGATTTATTTATTGATTGTCTTCCTTATGAGTGGCGGTCGGGGACGAGCGATGGTATTTTCCTACCAATCTATCCCCCTAGGAGCATGCGCGTAGTACTTTGTTTCGATAACTAATAGATTTTTGCAATAAGTATGTGAGTTATTTATGACTACTGTCGAGTCCATGGATTATATGCACTCTCACCCTTCCACCATTGCTAGCCTCTCTTGTGTCGTGCAATTTTCGCCGGTACCATATTACCCACCATTACCTTCCTCAAAACAGCCACTATATCTACCTATTATGGCATTTAGTCATTCCGAGATATATTGACATGCAACTTTCCACCGTTCCGTTTATTATGACACGCTCCATCATTGTCATATTGCTTTGCATGATCATGTAGTTGACATCGTATTTGTGGCAAAGCCACCGTTCATAATTCTTTCATACATGTCACTCATGAGTCATTGCACATCCTGATACACCGCCGGAGGAATTCATATAGAGTCATATTTTGTTCTAAGTATCGAGTTGTAATTCTTGAGTTGTAAGTAAATAAAAGTGTGATGGTCATCATTATTAGAGCATTGTCCCATGTGAGGAAAAGATGATGGATACTATGATTCCCTCACAAATCGGGATGAGACTCCAGAAGAAAAAAGGGGAAGGCCAAAAAAAAGAGAAGGCCCAAAAAATATGAGAGAAAAAGAGAGGGGACAATGTTACTATCCTTCTACCCCACTTGTGCTTCAAAGTAGCACCAAGATCTTCATGATAGAGAGTTTCTTATGTTGTCACTTTCATATACTAGTGGGAAATTTTCATTATAGAACTTGGCTTGTATATTCCAATGATGGGCTTCCTCAAAATGCCCTAGGTCTTCGTGAGTAAGCGAGTTGGATGCACACCCACTTAGTTTCTTTTTTAGCTTTCATACACTTATAGCTCTAGTGCATCCGTTGCATGGCAATCCCTACTCACTCACATTGATATCTATTGATGAGCATCTCCATAGCCCATTGATACGCCTAGTTTATGTGTGTAAGTGCATCTAGTGCCACCCCTAGTTGGTTTTAGAGTATTGACGACAAACCTAGTTGAGGGACTAATGTGTTTGTGAGAATTGCAGGATAACACAGGTAGAAGTCCCTCATTGATTCGGTTTTCCTACCAGAGATGACCCCTAAAAATGTATGAAGACATTGATGTCAAAGGTGGTATATGAAGATATTCACATTGAAGACTATGACAAGAGAAGACATCGCATGAAGCCTATGGAGCTCGAAGACTTAGATCCTTCGTAGTTCTTTTTCTTCTTTGTTGAGTCATAGGAACCACCGTACTGTTAAGTGGGGTCCAAGAGAACCAGTCAGAATGACTGAAGTGATGCTTAACTAAAACCTATGTCTTCGAGTGAAGACTATGAGAGCGAATCTTGTCCAGAGTCGGACAAGTCAGCTTTGCTTGTAGCCCAAGTAAAGTTGTCGTGTGAGTTTGAAATCTGACCGTTGGAACACGTGTCAATTCCTTAGTGACCCAGGGTCATTTCGGACAAATCAGGTCGGGTTGCCTAGTGGCTATAAATAGCCCACCCCCTACAACCATAAACGGTTGGCTGCTCAGAGTTAGAGTACGGCTTTTGTCGTTTGATAGCAACCCACCTCGAAGCCTTTGAGAGAGAATTCCTTGCGAGGATAAAGCCCTAACCACCCAGAGCCAAAGAGAATTAGGCATCACTTAAGTCTTCTTATCTGTGTGATCTCAAGACTTATTACACTTGAGGACTGTGAATCCTCCAGCCGGTTAGGCGTCGCGTTCTGAGCATCCAAGAGACATTGTGGATCGCCGGTGAACGAAGTCTGTAAAGGTTTGGGAGTCTACCTTGAAGACTTACCAGAGTGATTGGGCGAGGTCTGTGTGACCTTAGCTCAAGGGGAATACGGTGAGGACTGGGTGTCCTGAGCTGCGTGTTCAGGACTGGGTGTCCGGGACTGTGTGTCCTCAGGTTTAAATACCTAGCCACCCTAACCAGACGTACAGTTGTCACAGCAACTGGAACTAGTCCAACAAATCATTGTCTTCAACGAGTCACTGGTTTCATCCTTCCCTTCCCTTTACTTACTGTTGGTTCTTGTGAAGTCATTGTATGATTGCACTATCTTCTGTCTTCACTAAGTGACTGTGTGTTCTGTTTGGCTTCATAATATCTTCCTACTTGATCCTCACTACATTGCTGCTATTAGTCATTGTGCTTTCACTTCATTGAATACTTGAATATGGTTTGCCTAGTGTAGTCTACCTTCCGCTGCATGGTAATAGGTTTATTTCTATCGTTTGTCTTCGAAACTTCCACGTTTTGAAGACTTTCATAAAAATCACCTATTCACCCCCCCTCTAGTCGATATAACGCACTTTCAATTGGTATCAGAGCAAGGTACTCCCTTGTTCTGTGTGATTCGGTTTAACCACCTGGAGTTTTAGCTATGTCAACTGCGGGGATAATTAAAGTCTCCGTTGCGTGCCCTGTCTTCGATGGAACTGAATATCCCTACTGGAAGAATAAGATGCGCATGCATCTTGAAGCCATTGACGTCGACCTATGGTATGTCGTCAAGAACGGCGTTCCCAAGGCTGGAGAAGGTGTCATTGCTGCTGATGTCAAGAAGTTCGTTCAACTAGACTCTACTGCCAAGAATATCATCTGCGGTCATCTGACCAAAGGACAGTATGGCCGTGTGAGTGCTTTGGAAACATCTAAGCTAGTCTGGGACTGGCTCTCCAAGGTCAATGAAGGCGTCTCAACCCAGAGAGATCAGAGAATCAGTGTTCTTCGCAACCTCTTCAACCGCTTCAAGCGAAATGACAATGAGAATGTCCAGCTCACGTTTGATCGACTTACTGACATCACAAATGAGCTTCAAGCCCTCAGCACTACTAAGATTACCAAGCATGAAGTCGTCAAGACACTACTGAGATCACTTGACAGTTCGTTTGACACCCTAGCCCCGATGATTCAAGAACGTCCTGATTTCAAGACACTCGATCCGTCTGACATACTTGAGAGGCTCAACACACATGAGTTTCAGCTTTCTAAGAAAAGAGATATCTACGGTCCAAACTATGGGCGAACTCATGCCTTGAAGGCAAAAGCTGTCTCCTCATCTGAAGAAGAATCTGACAGCAGTTCTGATGATCATGAAGACATTGGAAGGGAACTTTCTATGCTTGTGAAGAAGTTCCAAAAATTCACCAAGAAGAAAGGCTTCAGAAAGTCTTCACGATCAAGCTCAAGGAATGATGAAGCTTCTGCTCATGACTACAAGAAGAAAACATGTCACAAGTGCAAGAAACCTGGCCACTTCATCTCTGAGTGTCCGCAGTGGGACAATGAGAACAAAAAGAAGAAGAAGAGCAAGGAATATGACTCTGACGACAAGAGAAGAAGAAATACTCAAAGTCTTCTTCCAAGTCTTCCTAATAATCTTCATCACACAAGAAGAGCTCATCTGGCAAGGCACGTGCATTTGTTGGCAAGGAAATGGATTCAGAGGAGGAGACCGCTTCTGAGGAGGCGGAGGTGGAGTCTGAGGAGGAGTCCGATTATGGCGTTGCAAGTCTGGCTACAGCATACGTTGCCAAGTCCATCTTCAACACTGAAGACAATGACTTCACCATCGACACCGATGCAAAGGACAAGGACTACTCCGCTCCTACCTACTGCTTCATGGCACGCGGTGCCAAGGTAAACACATGCACTACTCACTATCAAACATCTAGTGACGATGACTCTGAGTGTGATTCAAGACCCAGCTACAAAACACTTGCTAAAATTGCAACTGAACAACAGAAAGCCATGGAACATATTCAAAAACTGTTAGACAAAAGCGATGATCTGTTAGGCGCTGAAATGACTTGATCTGAGTCCTTAATTGAAGACATAAAAAATCTTCATGTTAAGTATGAGGAACTTGAAAGTCGTCATGAAACGCTCTCAACAACTCATGAAAAGCTTTCCTATGATTATCTTCAAAGGAAGCAAGATCTTGAGAAATTGAGAGTGGCTCATGAAGATCTTCAAAAGGAAAACGAGTCACTTCGCACCAAACAGATCAGTTCTGCTCAGGAAGGATTTGAACCACCATGTCTTAAATGCATCGAGCGTGACAACGCTACTTCTGTTGCTGAGTGTTCTACTGCTGCTACTGTTGCAATATCTTCAACTGTTGATGTGGTAACTAACCCCTCTGTTGAGGATACCACTGCTATTGCTGATGAAAATGCTAGGTTGAAGACATTGCTTGAAATAGGGATGTACAAAAGTCTCAAAGGGCATCAGACACTATGTGATGTCCTCAAAAGGAAGATCCTGAACCAAAACCCAAGGAAAGAGGGTGTTGGGTTCATAAGGAAAATGAATGCCGATGGCTCTTACTGGAAACCTTAGCAGTACCCCAAAACCACATGGGTTGCTGCAAAGGAACCTTCAGCAGATCCATCCAATCTATCTGGCTTCACTTGTGCTAACCCCATTATCATTGATGAATCCTTTGATGCAAACTATAAACTGTTTAAGAATCAGAATGGTGAAGTGTTTGCCAGGTACATTGGTACTAACTGCAGGAATGGACCACCTATGAAGAAGATCTGGGTGCCGAAAAGGTGTTTGGAAAATCTTCCTGTGAATGTCATCATGACACCACAGATGAAGAAGACAAACCCCAGACCACAGGCTTCATATGGCCCAAAGGCTTCATACAGACAGAGGACTCACCTGAGTCACACTAACGCAAATGTTTTGCAGAGAAACCATACTCAGGCCTGTGAATATGAGCGCGGTTCATCGAACCGCCATGTTCATAAGACCAAGAATTATTCTGCTTATTCTTATGAGTACTATTGTCTGCCTGCAAGACTTTTTGCTAAGGCTCCAAAGCCAAAGTTCTCAGATGCTGCACTTAGACTTATTGCTTCTAAGCCACCCTTGAAGATGTGGGTGGCTAAGAAAGCTTAACTCTCTTTTGCAGGGAAAGGTCTCCAGCAGAAAACCAAAATCGTCTGACGCTATTGCTGGGGACCTTAAACATCTTGTAGGGCGCAAGATCAAATGCCCGAATGGTCTTACTATGTACTTCGTTCCTCAATCGCTTGCTACTCTCCCTATTAGTCCTAATCTGGATCTAAGCTTTCATAACCCACTGGTTCGTCAAATGTTTTTGCTTCACAATTCTCTTCGTGAAGCCTATCCCCCTAACTGCACTATAGGGTACGACACCAGTGTCTTCAGAATGGATTATTGATAGTGGGTGTACCAATCACATGACTGGCAAAAGAAGCCTTCTTATGGACTCAACCTTACGTCCATCCGACAAGAGTCACATCACATTTGCTGACACTGGTAAAAGTAAGGTATTGGGTCTAGGTAGAGTTGCAATCTCAAAGGATCAACACATGGATAAAGTCATGCTTGTTGAATCCCTTGGCTTCAACTTAATGTCTGTCTCAATGCTTTGCAATTTGAACATGATCGTAATGTTTGGAAAATATCGCTGCCTTGTTCTAATGGAATCTGACAAGTCTCTAGTGTTTGAAGGGTATCGGAAAGATGATTTGTATGTGGTAGATTTCTCAACAGGACCACAGCTTGCCGTATGTCTTCTAGCAAAAGCTTCAGAATGCTGGCTCTGGCATCGGAGGCTAGGGCATGCTGGCATGAGGAACCTCCACACCCTTGCAAAGAAGAAGCATGTCATAGGCATCGAGGGCGTCAAGTTCAAGAAAGATCACTTATGCGGTGCCTGTGAAGCAGGAAAGATGACGAGGGCCAAACATCCCTCGAAGACAATCATGACAACCACTCGACCCTTCGAACTGCTCCACATGGATCTTTTCGGTCCCATTCATTACTCAACTCTTACTACTACTGCTTGTCTCTATGGCTTTGTCATTGTTGATGATTATTCTAGATATACTTGGGTGCACATAATACTCTACAAGACTGAAGTGCAGGATGTCTTCAGACGCTTCGCCAATCGAGCAATGAATAACTATGGCGCCAAGATAAAGCACATCAGAAGTGACAATGGCACTGAATTCAAGAACACTTGCCTTGATACATATCTTGATACTTTGGGCATCACACATGAATTTTCAGCTCCGTACACGCCACAACAGAATGGCGTCGTCGAAAGCAAGAACAGAACACTCATTGAGATGGCCCGAACGATGCTAGATGAATACAAGACTCCAAGAAAATTCTGGCCTGAAGCCATTGATACTGCATGCCATACAATCAATCGTGTTTATCTTCACAAGCTTCTGAACAAGACATCTTATGAGCTCCTTACTGGCAAGAAGCCAAATGTTAGTTACTTCAGAGTATTTGGCGCCAGGTGCTGGATCAAGGATCCACATCACACTTCAAAATTTGCACCAAAAGCACATGAGGGTTTTATGCTTGGATATGGAAAGGATTCGCACTCCTACAGAGTCTTCAATCTCTTTCATTATAAAGTGGTTGAAACAGTGGATGTGCGGTTTGATGAGACTAACGGTTCACAAAGAGAGCACCTCCCAAATGTGCTAGATGAAGTTCCATCCAGCGAATCAATCAAGCTTATGGGAACCGGAGAAATCATACCCTCTGAAGCTCAACCTGAAGAGGAACTTATCATCTCCGCACCTGATCAACCTGAAGACAATGCTCAGCCTGAAGACAATCCCACTAACAATGACAACGATCAGCAAGAGCAAAACCTTCGCCCTCTACATCCTCGTGTTGCCAATGAAGTGCATATTGAGAGAATAATTGATAGCATCAATGCACCCGGTCCGCTCACTCGTTCAAGGGCAACTCAGCTAGCAAATTTCTGTGGGCACTTCGCATTCGTCTCAATAACAGAACCCAAGAAAGTCGAAGAAGCCTTCATGGAACCTGAATGGATTCAAGCTATGCAAGAAGAGCTTCAACAGTTTGAGCTAAATAATGTATGTGAACTGGTTAAGCGTCCTGATCCTCGGAAGCACAACATAATAGGCACCAAATGGATATACCGCAACAAGCAAGATGAGCATGGTCAAGTTGTCAGAAACAAAGCTCGTCTCGTTGCTCAAGGATATACTCAAGTGGAAGGCATTGACTTCGATGAAACATTCGCTCCTGTGGCTAGACTTGAAGCCATACGCATACTGCTGGCCTATGCAAATCATCATAACATACTTCTATATCAAATGGATGTGAAGAGCACCTTTCTCAATGGCAAGATTGAAGAAGTGTATGTTGCACAACCGCCTGGCTTCGAAGATCCAAAACATCCTGACATGGTATACAAGCTTAACAAGGCACTGTATGGCCTCAAACAAGCCCCTCGGGCCTGGTATGACACACTCAAATACTTCCTGAAGAGCAAAGGCTTCATACCTGGTTCCCTCGACCCCACTCTCTTCACGAAGACATATGATGGTGAACTGTTTGTGTGCCAAATATATGTGGATGACATTATCTTTGGCTGCACCAATCAGAAGTACAATGAAGAGTTTGGATATATGATGCAAGAGCAATATCAGATGTCCATGATGGGAGAGCTGAAGTTCTTCCTCGGTCTTCAAATACGACAGCAACACAATGGCATCTTCATATCTCAAGAGAAGTATCTCAAAGATTGCCAGAAGAAGTTCGGTATGCAAGACTGCAAAGGCTTCATGACGCCAATGCCAGCCAAGCATCATCTGGGTCCTGACGACAATGGTAAAGAGTTCGACCAAAAGGTATACCGCTCCATGATTGGTTCTTTTCTTTTTCTATGTGCATCTAGGCCAGATATTATGCTTAGTGTTTGCATGTGTGCTCGATTTCAAGCGGCACCAAAGGAGTCGCATCACTTAGCTGTGAAGCGAATTCTTCGATATTTGGCTCACACCTCAACTCTAGGATTATGGTATCCAAAGGGCTCAGAGTTTGATCTGGTTGGATTCTCGGATGCTGATTATGCTGGTGACAAAGTGGATCACAAGTCTACATCAGGCACATGTCATTTTCTGGGACAATTGCTTGTATGTTGGTCTTCAAAGAAGCAGAACTGTGTATCTCTCTCCACTGCTGAATCTGAATACATTGCTGCTGGATCTTGCTGCGCTCAGCTTTTGTGGATGAAGCAAACACTCAAGGACTATGGCATTCATCTGAAGTAAGTGCCACTCTACTGCGACAACGAAAGCGCCATCAAGATTGCCAACAACCCAGTTCAGCACTCGAAGACAAAACACATTGAAATTCGTCATCACTTTCTCAGAGATCATGTTGTGAAGGAAGATATTGATATCATACACGTCAACACTGAAGAGCAATTGGCAGATATCTTCACCAAGCCCTTGGATGAAAAGAGATTTTGCAAGTTACGGTGTGAGCTAAATATCTTGGAATCCTCAAATGTCCTGTGATCAGGCACACATCCTAACACTTATGCATATTGATGACTTAGATGTGCAACACACGAAGTAAAGTATATCTTCAATCAATGAAGACATACATTCTAAGTGTGAATACATTAATGTGGAATTTGACTTCGGAGCGCCACGATAATTGTGCGCCGTGTCTGGGTCTAATACTTCCTATACGGTGGGTAATGCCACCACCAAATGTTCTATTTGAAGTGTTTCACTCATGGCGTTACATTTGCTATGTCTTCACATTTGGTTTGGCTTCAATCTCAACATGTCTTCATGATTATCTTCACTATGTTGATTATATATATATATACTAGTGTTCTGTCTTCTACAGCATTCACTTATAGCTATGTCTTCTTGTTGAATCTTTTGAACTAAGTGAATGTGATTGGACCCTAACCTCTCTTTGCTTTCTATCTCAAACTCTATCTCTCCAAATCATATGCATTCTATTGAAACTGTCGAATGTCTTCTCTGCGTCCTTGTCAGCAGAAGATACAGAGACAAACATTAAGTCTGTTTTCAATGCTCATTCCTTCACCTGAAACCCAGAGAAGTGGGAACGACCACCCGACAATCCAGGCGTTCGTGGGACGTGGAACAACCCCCGATATGCTGCATGATGGCCACGTGTTCCTCAGATGTGAATCGCCAGGGGCACCTGTGTAATAACGCAGTGCCGCCCCTGTACCTATAAATACACACCTCACAGCAGTCATTATCTCTTCTTCCACTCTCGCACGAACCCTAGCGCCACCGCTAGTCCTCGACGATGCCGGCGACGAAGCGCTTCGCTGCCGCAACCTCTCCGACGCCGTCTTCACGCCGACCGCGGACATCGTCTTCTCCGTCATTGCCGTAGGTGTTCTCCGTCGCCAAGTTAGGGCACGGACGATCGAACTGTTCGGCCTCCTCTTCCACTCCATCTAGCAGTTCTTCGTGTGGTAAATAAAACTTCCTTTTTACAGCCCCTTTGATCCTATAGCTTTATCACTTTCTACCACAAGCAGTTTCTATTCACACAAGTTGGATCTCTTTCATACTGCATCTCATAACATGCCTAGTATATTCACTTATGCTTCACAAAGTAGTTAGATTCCTCACTTGTACTGATCCGTGGATTCGTACAATCTGGAACCAACTCCTTATCTATGAGTGAATGTCTTCGCACGATGAGGTCAATGTCTTCTAAACTGATTTATCTTCAAAATCTTCTGAGAATGCATATGACCTCTTCCCCTTCCCTCGCACCTTAATGCTGTCACAGGTACATGTCCGTGGGAGAATCCCTTGGTTCTCATAGTCTGCATTCATTTGTAGAATTCTTACAGTATCACATAAACTCTCCCGAAGCCAGTTCCTGTCTGTCCAGCAAGCGGAAGCCCTTGAAGCTTTTGAACATATTGAAGCCATTCAGTTTAAAGTTCATGGCTTCAGAGAAATCAGCAAGGAAGGGTGGCAGAAAGCATCGAGGAGAAACATCAAGAGATCTTCCCGATGACCTCTCAGAGCTGTACAAGACAGATCCTGAAGAGGATTACAATCAGCGCAAGACACAAATCCAATGGATTCGACGCTATTGGGTAGAACAGTGGTTCAAGTACAGATTTGTGACAAAGGAATATGCTAAAAAGAATGCCATCAAGCGACCATGGGGAGACATCCTCTACAAAAATCTTCAACCCAGGACCAGAGATGAAGCCATTGAACAAGGCTTCTATCCCTGCATGGTCCGTGGGCCACAGCCTACAGATGCACACTCATCGTCACTACTATGGTGGCGTGACGACAATCTGTTCAAGCGCAACTTCCAGTTTGCCCAGAACTCAGCAAAGCAGAACAAGAAGTCATTGGGACTAGACTTCAACCCTGGTCCTTCTGCTCCCCGGGCTAACGGCACACGAGATACAGAACCCAATGTCGTCAGTCCTTTCTACAACCTTGAAGGTCTCATCACCCATATCTTGGTTCAAGGGACAGCCGTGAATGAGCCTGCAGATGACGCTGAATCAGATGAAGCGCCTGCAGCGCCGAAGCCAAAGAAACTAAAGCAGCCAAAAGCTTCAAAGCCTGCCTCTGCACCAAAAATCTCACGGGCGAAGCCATTGGCCACTGCACCTCCTGAAGACAGTGTGCAGTCTGAAGATTTGTCACGCATCTCCAAGCCCCAGAAGGTCAAGATGCCTCTGCCATACACCGGCCAAGAACTGACTGCTGCTGCCATTCTGCGCAACGATGCCATTGATCTGTTCAGTGATGAAGATCTTGCAGATGACGCTCTTGAGCAGCTGATCAAGAGCAAAGAAGAAGCAGAAATCTTCAACAATTTGCCTCTCTTTGACATGGCAATCATCCATGACTTCATTGATGAGTGGTTTGAAACGCCCAACCTCAGCTTCGAAGACCTGCAACTTCCCATTGGTCTCAGTGTCGCCTTCCATGGCGCCATTGCTTTAGAGCTAGCTCTCGCTCAGCGCATCGTCGAACTGAAGCAAAAGATTGACTATGAAAAGGCTCAGTTCAAGAAGCATATGGCCAAACTCAGTGTACAAGAGGTCAAGAACTTCAAGCTCATGCTGCACGAGCTTAAAGAAGCCTTTATCAACAAGCGTGAAGAAGCTCAAGGCTCTCGTGAGCGCATGAAGAGCCTGGCTGACAAGTGTGTGCAAGCCTACAATGAGGCTGAGAAGCGCAAGGCCCTTGGGCATCCTGGCATCGACCCCAGGATGGCTGCAAAGAAGAAGAAGAAGCCTGCTATGGCTGAACCCGACGCACCAAGGCAGGAGGAAGATCCCATTGTCTTCCCAACTAGCATGATTGGCTCGAAGCCAAAGGCCCGGTCAACCGCTTCAGAGCTGAAGAAGACGAGGACTGCTGAGGCTGAAGCCAGAAAGAGGAAATATCCTGAAGCCTCTGCTACTGCTCCCTCCAAGAAGAAGCGGAAGACCAAGAAAGAAAGGGCTGCTCCCACAGAGCCCTTGATTGTTGAACCCATCTTCATGGTTCGCCCTGATGCTGAACCTCAAGAACGTCAACTGACTGTCCATGAGCCTGCTTTCACAGAGGCTCATGAAGCTGAAGACTTTCCAGCAGCTGATCCCATCGCTGCTGAAGACATTGGTCACCATGACCATGTTGAAGATGATGCAGTTCTTCCTCAGCTCGAGCACCAACAGGTATCATCGCCTGTGCTAACGCACAACAAACTCATCAGCATTGGTCGTCCTCTGACGCCAATTGCTCAGGATGCATCATGGGCTGATCGCCCACAAGCACAAGAGGAAGAAGACTTTGAGGCCCAGCCAACTCCAACTCCACAAGCATCGCCAGCGTTACGCAGGCTTCGCAAAGGACCAAGGCCTCCAGTCTCTGAGTCTGAAGCTAAAGCTGCTGAAGACATTCCGGCTGCATTAGACGATGAAGAAGAAACCCCAAAAGCTGCTACTCCCCTGTCCCACCAAGAAGCTGTTCTCGAGGAGAACATGACTGTGACCGACCCTCCAGCTCGTCAAGTGGAGGTTGAGAATCTTGAGGCTGCCACCACCAACCCCAATGAAGCAACTGACGCTGTCATGGCTGAAGCTAATGTGGAGCCTTCACCAACCCAAGCACCAGAAGTCAGCGAAGCCACTGATCCCACTGCTTCTGTTCCTGCGCTTGCTGCTGGTCCTCAGTTTGACTATCATGTTGAGCACAGGCCTTAGGTACAGAAGCCAATCCCAAGATTGCCCAGGTTCCCAGGTCCTGCATCAGCACCTAGATCCTTCAGTGTTAATGGCTTCAAAGCAGACAACACTTTCTTCAATAGCTCCAGGAACCTCTACTCAAGGGAAAGAATATCATCTGATCGGTTCTGGAGCTATCCGCAGTGAAGCTATTACTCCTGCATTCTATACAATCAAGGTCGCATCTTCCCACATAAGCGTCTTGACATTGAAGCAATAGCTGGTCTGCCCTGTCTGGAAGAAGCTCTGGATTGCTTCAAAGAGGTTGGATTGCTTCCGTTCATCACCGACCAAGAGCATTGCAATGAAGAGTTGCTGCTCCAATTCTATGCCACACTTCACATCCGTGGGTACAACAGAGATCCGAAGACTTGGGTCCTGGAGTGGATGACAGGAAATGTTCATCACGAAGCCAAAGCCTTTGATATCATTGAGCTCACTGGTCTACCCACTCCTGGCGATCTCTTCGAATCTGGCTGTCAACTTCACAATGAAGCTGTGGAGAGCATCTTTCAGAAGCCTAAACCTAACATGAGTCATATGCTCAGTATGATGAAGCCATTGCCCCAAGATGCTGCATATCCCAAGGAGTTCTTCGTTGAAGACCTCGAGTATCTGCCAAGGACTACTTATCACATCATATGGCAAACTCTCTGGCCCATCAAAGGACATTCTCCACATGTCAAGCTGGAAGGTGCAATGAAGACTTTGGTCTTCTATATTCTTCATGGCAAATGCTTCAATGCACAGGACTTCTTCATTCACCAACTTGCTGCATCAGGCTCTGATCTTTTTGGCTTGAAGTTCTACGCCCCATGGGTAATGCAGCTGATCAAACTTCACTCCGCTATCTCATATCAGCCATATGCTCACAATCATCGGATCTTTCTGCCTGATGTGGATATGTCTATTGAAGCCATCTATCCTGAGCCTGCCAAGGAACCTCTAAGTCTTCATAATGCAGAGCATCAAAGTTTTTCTCAGAACATTGAAGGAGTTGAAGCAGTCACTTGTGTGTATCCTTTGGCTGGCACTACACGTGCACCGCATCCTGCTCTCACTGAAGCCACTGATAGCACAATTGGCCAACGACCCAAGAAGCGCACTCGTGTTCTCAATGACCGAGAGCTTCTTGTGGCTCTTCATCAGAAAAAGGATAGCCATCATGACTGGCTGAAGCGTCAAATGCAAAGCCTCTTGGTGGATGTTAATCGCATTCGTAATCTTGCACCAAGAATGCCTTTGTTGCCCATGAAACCTCTCGACACACATGGAAAGGGCTGACGCTGATGTGTTCTGAAGATGATCTTCAAGAGGATGGCTTCTCTGAACGCTTCAAGTTTGACTCCACACCTCCTCGAAGGGCAGTGCTGCGATGAACTCCATCTCTTGAAGACTCTAAGTTCTCTTCCTCTGCTGCAACTGTGAATGCCAGAGTGATCGAGGATCAAGACGATGCTACTTCACCGCCACCTCCTTCAGCACGCTTCGACACTGCTCCAAGTTCTTCTACACCGTTGAACACCACCGACGACCCTGCTGCTTCACCTACTCTTCATGGGAACGAGTAGATGCTCTATGTCTTCAAACCTTTTTGGTCCTTACTGACAAAAGGGGGAGAAGCATATGAGTTTGATAGTCTTCAAGCGGGTCCATATGGGCGGGTGCTTTATACTTTTTGCTTCGTGTTTACAACTCTCGTTTGCTTTGATACAATTGGTTCTTTGAGTTGTAACACTTAAACTCGATGGTCGTCTGCTACTTATTTGCCACCTCGTGATGCGATGATAAATTCCGCATGTGCGACGATAAATTCCGCACTTAGATCATTTTGCAGACGTCCATTTTCCATTATGCATGTCATTATCTTCACATACCTTCACATGCATAGTGGATTGTCATCATAAGTTGAAGAGGATATCCACAAGCACAACCTGCCATGTGCATTTGCATCCCAAAAGCAAATTACTTATATGCACATCTTCAGGGGGAGCCCTTGCAACTTATGAAGCCAATTCCTTATCCTTTATAATTTCACATATTATATTCCCCGTTGAAAACTTCAACTAGTTTGTCATCAATCACCAAAAAGGGGGAGATTGTAAGTGCATCTAGTGCCACCCCTAGTTGGTTTTGGAGTATTGACAACAAACCTAGTTGAGGGACTAATGTGTTTGTGAGAATTGCAGGATAACACAGGTAGAAGTCCCTCATTGATTCGGTTTTCCTACCAGAGATGACCCCTAAAAATGTATGAAGACATTGATGTCAAAGGTGGTATATGAAGATATTCACATTGAAGACTATGACAAGAGAAGACATCGCATGAAGCCTATGGAGCTCGAAGACTTAGATCCTTCGTAGTTCTTTTTCTTCTTTGTTGAGTCATAGGAACCACCGTACTGTTAAGTGGGGTCCAAGAGAACCAGTCAGAATGATTGAAGTGATGCTTAACTAAAACCTATGTCTTCGAGTGAAGACTATGAGAGCGAATCTTGTCCAGAGTCGGACAAGTCAGCTTTGCTTGTAGCCCAAGTAAAGTTGTCGTGTGAGTTTGAAATCTGACCATTGGAACACGTGTCAGTTCCTTAGTAACCCAGGGTCATTTCGGACAAATCAGGTCAGGTTGCCTAGTGGCTATAAATAGCCCACCCCCTACAACCATAAACGGTTGGCTGCTCAGAGTTAGAGTACGGCTTTTGTCGTTTGAGAGCAACCCACCTCGAAGCCTTTGAGAGAGAATTCCTTGCGAGGATAAAGCCCTAACCACCCAGAGCCAAAGAGAATTAGGCATCACTTAAGTCTTCTTGTCTGTGTGATCTGAAGACTTATTACACTTGAGGACTGTGAATCCTCCAGCCGGTTAGGCGTCGTGTTCTGAGCATCCAAGAGACATTGTGGATTGCCGGTGAACGAAGTCTGTGAAGGTTTGGGAGTCTACCTTGAAGACTTACCAGAGTGATTGGGCGAGGTCTGTGTGACCTTAGCTCAAGGGGAATACGGTGAGGACTGGGTGTCCTGAGCTGCGTGTTCAGGACTGGGTGTCCGGGACTGTGTGTCCTCAGGTTTAAATACCTAGCCGCCCTAACCAGACGTACAGTTGTCACAGCAACTGGAACTAGTCCAACAAATCATTGTCTTCAACGAGTCACTGGTTTCATTCTTCCCTTCCCTTTACTTACTGTTGGTTCTTGTGAAGTCATTGTATGATTGCACTATCTTCTGTCTTCACTAAGTGACTGCGTGTTCTGTTTGGCTTCATAATATCTTCCTACTTGATCCTCACGACATTGCTGCTATTAGTCATTGTGCTTTCACTTCATTGAATACTTGACTATGGTTTGCCTAGTGTAGTCTACCTTCCGCTGCATGGTAATAGGTTTATTTCTATCGTTTGTCTTCGAAACTTCCATGTTTTGAAGACTTTCATAAAAATCGCCTATTCACCACCCCTCTAGTCGATATAACACACTTTCATTGTGAGACTATCTTCTCCTTTTTGTCTTCTCCACAACCAGCATTATATTCCACCTATAGTGCTATGTCCATGGCTCACGCTCGTGAAGATTGAAAAAGTTTGAGAACATCAAAAGTGTTAAACAATTGCTTGGCTTGTCATCGGGGTTGTGCATGATTTAATTTTTTGTGTGATGAAGATAGAGCATAGCTAGACTATATGATTTTGTAGGGATAGATTTCTTTGGCCATGTTATTTTGAGAAGACATGATTGCTTAGTTAGTATGCTTGAAGTATTATTGTTTTTATGTCGATATTAAACTTTTTTCTTGAATCTTATGGATCTGAATATTCTTGCCACAATAAAGAGAATTACATGGATAAATATGTTAGGTAGCATTCCACATCAAAAATTCTGTTTTTATCATTTACCTACTCGAGGACGAGCAGGAATTAAGCTTGGGGATGTTGATACGTCTCCAACGTATCTATAATTTTTGATTGTTCCATGCTATTATATTATCAACTTTGGATGTTTTATATGCATTTATATGCTATTTTATATGATTTTTGGGACTAACCTATTAACCCAGAGCCCAGTGCCAGTTTTTGTTTTTTCCCTTGTTTCAATGTTTCGCATAAAAGGAATATCAAACGGAGTCCAAACGGAATGAAACATTTGGGAGAGTTATTTTTGGAACGAAGCAATCCAGAAGACTTGGGGTGTACGTAAGAAAAGCAACGAGGAAGGCACGAGACAGGGGGGCGCGCCCACCCCCCTGGGCGCGCCCTCCACCCTCGTGGGCCCCTCATGGCTCCCCTGACGTATTTCTTCCTCCTATATATACCAATATACCCTAAAACCATAGGGGAGCAGAATAGATCGGGAGTTCCGCCGCCACAAGCCTCTGTAGCCACCGAAAACCAATCGGGACCCTGTTCCGGCACCCTGCCGGAGGGGGGAACCCTCACCGGTGGCCATCTTCATCATCCCGACGCTCTCCATGACGAGGAGGGAGTAGTTCACCCTCGGGGCTGAGGGTATGTACCAGTAGCTATGTGTTTGATCTCTCTCTCTCTCGTGTTCTTGAGGTGATACAATCTTGATGTATCGCGAGCTTTGCTATTATAGTTGGATCTTATGATGTTTCTCCCCCTCTACTCTCTTGTAATGGATTGAGTTTTCCCTTTGAAGTTATCTTATCGGATTGAGTCTTTAAGGATTTGAGAACACTTGATGTATGTCTTGCATGGGATACCCGTGGTGACAATGGGGTATTCTATTGATCCACTTGATGTATGTTTTGGTGATCAACTTGCGGGTTCCGCCCATGAACCTATGCACAGGGGTTGGCACACGTTTTCTTCTTGACTCTCTGGTAGAAACTTCGGGGCACTCTTTGAAGTACTTTGTATTGGTTTGAATAGATGAATCTGAGATTGTGTGATGCATATCGTATAATCATACCCACGGATACTTGAGGTGACATTGGAGTATCTAGGTGACATTAGGGTTTTGGTTGATTTGTGTCTTAAGGTGTTATTCTAGTACGAACTCTATGATAGATTGAACGGAAAGAATAGCTTCATGTTATTTTACTACGGACTCTTGAATAGATCAATCAGAAATGATAACTTTGAGGTGGTTTCGCACCCTACCATAATCTCCTCATTTGTTCTCCGCTATTAGTGACTTTGGAGTGACTCTTTGTTGCATGTTGAGGGATAGTTATATGATCCAATTGTGTTATTATTGTTGAGAGAACTTGCACTAGTGAAAGTATGAACCCTAGGCCTTGTTTCAACGCATTGCAATACCGTTTACACTCACTTTTATCATTACTTACCTTGCTGTTTTTATATTTTCAGATTAAAAAACCTATATCTACCATCCATATTGCACTTGTATGACCATCTCTTCGCTAAACTAGTGCACCTATACAATTTACCATTGTATTGGTTGTGTTGGGGACACAAGAGACTCTTTGTTATTTGGTTGCAGGGTTTCTTGAGAGAGACCATCTTCATCCTACGCCTCCCACGGATTGATAAACCTTAGGTCATCCACTTGATGGAAATTTGCTACTGTCCTACAAACCTCTGCACTTGGAGGCCCAACAACATCTACAAGAAGAAGGTTGTGTAGTAGACATCAGATTTCATATCCGATCTAGGTGTCATACCTAGTGCATTGGGTCCAACGAAAATCTTTTGTGACAATACTGGTGCAATTGCCTTGGCAAACGAATCCAGATTTCACAAGAGAACTAAGCACATCAAAAGACGCTTAAAATCCATCTAGAATCAAGTCAAGGAGGGAGACATAGAGATTTGCAAGATACATAATGATCTAAATGTTGCAGACTCATTGACTAAGCCTCTCTCACGATCAAAACATGATCAACACCAATACTCCATGGGTGTTAGAATCATTACAATGTAATCTAGATTATTGACTCTAGTGCAAGTGGGAGACTGAAGGAAATATGCCCTAGAGGCAAGAATAAAGTTTTTATTTATATTTCCTTAAATCACGATAAATGATAATTATTCATGCTAGAATTGTATTAACCAGAAACTTAGTACATGTGTGAGTACATAAACAAACTGAGTGTCACTAGTATGCCTCTACTTGACTAGCTCGTTAATCAAAGATGGTTAAGTTTCCTAGCCATAGAAAAAAAATTGGCATTTGATGAACGGGATCATATCATTAGAGAATGATGGGATTGACTTGACCCATCCGTTAGCTTAGCACTTTGATCGTTCAGTTTATTGCTATTGCTTTCTCCATAACTTATACATGTTCCTATGACTATGAGATTATGCAACTCCCGAATACTGGAGGAACACTTAGTGTGCTATCAAACGTTACAAGTAACTGGGTAACTATAAAGACGCTCTACATGTGTCTCCGATGGTGTTTGTTGAGTTGGCATAGATCGAGATTAGGATTTGTCACTCAGTGTATCGGAGAGGTATCTCTGGGCCCTCTCGGTAATGCACATCACTATAAGCCTTGCAAGCAATGTAACTAATGAGTTAGTTACGGGATGTTGCATTATGGAACGAGTAAAGAGACTTGCCGGTAACGAGATTGAGCTAGGTATTGAGAAACTGACGATCAAATCTCGGGCAAGTAACATACCAATGACAAAGGGAACAACGTATGTTGTTATGCGGTTTGACCGATAAAGATCTTCGTAGAATACGTAGGAACCAATATGAGCATCCAGGTTCCACTATTGGTTATTGACCGGAGATGAGTCTCGGTCATGTATACATAGTTCTCGAACCCGTAGGGTCCGCACGCTTAACGTTCGGTGACAATCGGTATTATGAGTTTATGTGTTTTGATGTACTGAAGGTAGTTCGGAGTCCCGGATATGATCACGGACAAGATGAGGAGTCTCGGAATGGTCGAGACATAAATATCGATATATTGGAAGGCTATGTTTGTGTTGGGGAACGCAATAATTTCAAAAAAAATTCTACGCACACGCGAGATCATGGTGATGCATAGCAACGAGAGGGGACAGTGTCGTCCACGTACCCTCGTAGACCGTAAGTGGAAGCGTTATGAGAACGCGGTTTATGTACTCGTACGTCTTCATGATCCGACCAATCCAAGTACCGAACATACGGCACCTCCGAGTTCAGCACACGTTCAGATCGGTGACGTCCCACGAACTCCGACCCAGCAGAGCTTCGAGGGAGAGTTCCGTCAGCACGATGGCGTGATGATGGTGATGATGATGCTACCGACGCAGGGCTTCGCCTAAGCACCGCTACGATATGACCGAGCTGGATTATGGTGGAGGGGGGCACCGCACACGGCTAAAAGATCAACTGATCAACATGTGTGTCTTTGGGTGCCCCCCTGCCCCCGTATATAAAGGAGCAAGGGGGAGGCCGTCCGGCCTTGGTGCGCCCTAAGGAGAGGAGGAATCCTCCTAGTAGGAGTAGGATTCATCCTTTCCTAGTCCTACTAGGAAGGGGAAAGGGGGAAGGAAAGAGAGGGAGAGGGAAAGAGGGGCCGCGCCCCCCTCCCCTAGTCCAATTCGGACTCCTCATGGGAGGGGGCGCACCACCTCCTGGGCTGCTTCCCTCTCTCTCCCCTCAGGCCCACTAAGGCCCAATACTTCCCCCCCGGGGGGGGGGGGGTTCCGGTAACCCCTCTGGCACTTCGGTTTTCTCCGAAACCATCCGGAACACTTTCGGTGTACGAATATAGCCGTCCAATATATCAATCTTTATGTCTCGACCATTTCGAGACTCCTCGTCATGTCCGTGATCACATCCGGGACTCCGAACTACCTTCGGTACATCAAAACACATAAACTCATAATATCGATCACCACCAAACTTTAAGCGTGCGGACCCTACGGGTTTGAGAACTATGTAGACATGACCGAGACTCGTCTCCGGTCAATAACCAATAGCGGAACCTGGATGCTCATATTGGTTCCTACATATTCTAGGAAGATCTTTATCGATTAAACCGCATAACAACATACGTTGTACCCTTTGTCATCGGTATGTTACTTGCCCGAGATTCGATCATCGGTATCCTCATACCTAGTTCAATCTCGTTACCGGCAAGTCTCTTTACTCGTTCTGTAATACATCATCCCGCAACTAACTCATTAGTCACAATGCTTGCAAGGCTTATAGTGATGTGCATTACCGAGAGGGCCCAGAGATACCTCTCCGACAATCAGAGTGACAAATCCTAATCTCGATCTATGGCAACTCAACAAGTACCATCGGAGACACCTGTAGAGCACCTTTATAATCACCCAGTTATGTTGTGACGTTTGGTAGCACACAAAGTGTTCCTCCAGTACTCGGGAGTTGCATAATCTCATAGTCATAGGAACATGTATAAGTCATGAAGAAAGCAATAGCAACAAACTAAACGATCATCGTGCTAAGCTAACAGATGCGTCAAGTCAATCACATCATTCTCTAATGATGTGATCCCGTTAATCAAATGACAACTCATGTCTATGGTTAGGAAACATAACCATCATTGATTTAACGAGCTAGTCAAGTAGAGCAACCTAGTGACACTTTGTTTGTCTATGTATTCACACATGTACTAAGTTTCCGGTTAATACAATTCTAGCATGAATAATAAACATTTATCATGACATAAGGAAATAAATAATAACTTTATTATTGCCTCTAGGGCATATTTCCTTCAGTCTCTGATACGTCTCCAACGTATCTATAATTTTTGATTGCTCCATGCTATATTATCTATTGTTTTGGATATTATTGGGCTTTATTATCCACTTCTATATTATTTTCAGGACTAACCTATTAACCGGAGGCCCAACCCAGAATTGTTGTTTTTTGCCTATTTTAGGGTTTTGAAGAAAAGGAATATCAAACAGAGTCCAAACGGAAAGAAACCTTCGGGAACATGATTTTCTCACCGAACATGATCCAGGAGA
>NC_057794.1:351896458-351948102 GCF_018294505.1 Triticum aestivum
GGCCCCCTTATTGCTCCACCGACGTACTCCTTCCTCCTATATATACCTACGTACCCCCAAACAATTAGATACGGAGCCAAGAACCCTAATTCCACCGCCGCAACTTTATGTATCCACGAGATCCCATCTTGGGGCCTGTTCCGGAGCTCCGCCGGAGGGGGTATCCATCACTGAGGGCTTCTACATCATCACCATAGCCCCTCCAATGAAGTGTGAGTAGTTCACCTCAGACCTACAGGTCCATAGTTATTAGCTAGATGGCTTCTTCTCTCTTTTTGGACATGAATACAATGTTCTCCCCCCCTCTCTTGTGGAGATCTATTTGATGTAATCTTCTTTTTGTGGTGTGTTTGTTGAGATTGATGAATTGTGGGTTTATGATCAAGTCTATCTATGAACAATATTTGAATCTTCTCTGAATTCTTTTATGTATGATTGGTTATCTTTGCAAGTCTCTTCAAATTATCAGTTTGGTTTGGCCTAAAAGATTGATCTTTCTTGCAATGGGAGAAGTGCTTAGCTTTGGGTTCAATTTTGCGGTGTCCTTTCCCAGTGACAGTAGGGGCAGCAAGGCACGTATTGTATTGTTGCCATCGAGGATAACAAGATGGTGTTTTCATCATATTACATGAGTTTATCCCTCTACATCATGTCATCTTGCTTAAGGCGTTACTCTGTTTTCATGAACTTAATACTCTAGATGCATGCTGGATAGCGGTCGATGATTGGAGTAATAGTAGTAGATGCAGGCAGGAGTCGGTCTACTTGTCTCGGACGTGATGCCTATATACATGATCATACCTAGATATTCTCATAACTATGCTCAATTCTGTCAATTGCTCAACAATAATTTGTTCACCCACCGTAGAATACCTATGCTCTTGAGAGAAGCCACTAGTGAGACCTATGGCCCCCGGGTCTATCTTCATCATATTAATCTTCTAATACTTAGTTATTTTCATTGCCTTTTATTTTACTTTGCATCTTTATCATAAAAATACCAAAAATATTATCTTATCATATCTATCAGATCTCACTCTCGTAAGTGGCCGTGTAGGGATTGACAACCCCTTATCGTGTTGGTTGCGAGGATTTATTTGTTTTGTGCAGGTACGAGGGACTCACGCGTAGCCTCCTACTGGATTGATACATTGGTTCTTAAAAACTGAGGGAAATACTTACGCTACTTTGCTACATCATCCCTTCCTCTTCGGGGAAAACCAACGCAGTGCTCAAGAGGTAGCAGTCTCCCACTTGCACTAGAGTCAATAATCTAGTCCACATCTTTATGTGATCAGTTCACATCTCCATGTGACTAATACCCAAAGGGTTTACTAGAGTCGATAATCTAGTTCACATCGCTACGTGATTAACACCCAAAGAGTGATCATGTTTTGCTTGTGAGAGAAGTTTAGCCTGCAGGTCTGCAACATTCATATCCGTATGTATTTCGCAAATTTCTATGTCTACAATGCTCTGCACGGAGCTACTCTAGCTAATTGCTCCCACTTTCAATATGTATCCAGATCGATACTTAGAGTCATCTAGATCGATGTAAAAGGCTTGCATCGATGTAACTATTTACAATGAACTCTTTTATCACCTCCATAACCGAGAAATATTTCCTTAGTCCTCTAAGGATAATTTTGACCATTGTCCAGTGATCTACTCCTAGATCACTATTGTACTCCCTTGCCAGAAAGATGCTAAGGTATATAATAGGACTAGTAAACAACATAGCATACTTTATAGAACCTATGACTGAGGCATAGGGAATGATTTTTCATTCTCTTTCTATTTTCTGCTGTGGTCGGGTTTTGAGTCTTTACTCAACTTCACACCTTGCAACACAGGCAAGAACTCCTTCTTTGATTGTTCCATTTTGAACTACTTCAAAATCTTGTCAAGGTATGTACTCATTGAAAAAACTTATCAAGCGTCTTGATCTATCTCTATAGATTTTGATGCTCAATGTGTAAGCAGCTTCATCGAGTTCTTTCTTTGAAAAACTATTTTCAAACACTCCTTTATGCTTTCCAGAAAATTCTACATTATTTTCGATCAACAATATGTCATTCACATATACTTATTAGAAATGTTGTAGTGCTCCCACTCACTTTCTTGTAAATACAGGCTTCACCACAAGTCTGTATAAAACCATATGCTTTGATCACTTTATCAAAGCATATATTCCAACTCCGAGATGCTTGCACCAGTCCATAGATGGATCGCTAGAGCTTGCTCACTTTGTTAGCACCTTTAGGATCGACAAAACCTTCTGGTTGCATCATATACAACTCTTCTTTTTAAGAAATCCATTAAGGAATACAATTTTGACATCCATTTTCCAAATTTCATAAAATGCGCCAACTGCTAACAAGATTCGGACAGACTTTTAAGTATCGATACGAGTGAGAAAATCTCATCGTAAGCAACACCTTGAACTTGTCGAAAACATTTTGCGACAATTCGAGCTTTGTAGATAGTAACACTACTATCAACGTTCGTCTTTCTCTTGAAGATCCATTTATTATTAATGACTCACCGATCATTGGGCAAGTCAATCAAAGTCCATACTTTGTTCTCATACATGGATCCCATCTCAGATTTCATGGCCTCAAGCCATTTTGTGGAATCTGGGATCATCATCGCTTCCTCATAGTTCGTAGGTTCGTCATGGTCAAGTAACATGACATCCAGAACAGGATTACCGTACCACTCTGGTGCGGATCTCACTCTGGTTGACCTACGAGGTTTGGTAGTAACTTGATTTGAAGTTACATGATCATCATCATTAGCTTCATCACTAATTGGTGTAGGAGTCACAGGAACAGATTACTGTGATGAACTACTTTCCAATAAGGGAGAAGGTACAATTACCTCATCAAGTTCTACTTTCCTCCCATTCACTTCTTTTGAGAGAAACTCCTTCTCTAGAAAGGATCCATTCTTAGCAACGAATTTCTTGCCTTCGGATTTGTGATAGAAGGTGTACCCAACTGTCTCCTTTGGGTATCCTATGAAGACACATTTCTTCGATTTGGGTTTGAGCTTATCAGGATGAAACTTTTTCACATAAGCATCGCAACCCCAAACTTTAAGAAATGACAATTTTGGTTTCTTGCCAAACCACAGTTCATATGGCGTCATCTCAACGGATTTAGATGGTGCCCTATTCAACGTGAATGCAGTTGTCTCTAATGCATAACCCCAAAATGATAGTGGTAAATTGGTAAGAGACATCATAAATTGCACCATATCTAATAAAGTACGGTTACGATGTTCGGACACACCATTACGTTGTGGTGTTCCAGGTGGCGTGAGTTGCAAAACTATTCCGCATTGTTTCAAATGAGGACGAAACTCGTAACTCAAATATTCTCCTCCACGATCATATCGTAGAAACTTTATTTTCTTGTTACGATGATTTTCCACTTCACTCTGAAATTACTTGAACTTTTCAAATGTTTCAGACTTATGTTTCATCAAGTAGATATACCCATATCTGCTCAAATCATCTGTGAAGATTAGAAAATAACGATACCCGCTGCGAGCCTCAACACTTATCGGATCGCATACATCAGTATGTATTATTTCCAATAAGTCAGTTGTGTTGAGGAACGTAGCAGAAATTCAAAATTTTCCTACGCGTCACCAAGATCTATCTATGGAGAGACCAGCTACGAGTAGAAGGAGAGTGCATCTACATACCCTTGTAGATCGCTAAGCGGAAGCGTTCAAGTGAACGGGGTTGATGGAGTCGTACTCGTCGTGATTCAAATCACCAATGACCAAGTGCCGAACGGACGGCACCTCCGCGTTCAACACACGTACAGCCCGGTGACGTCTCCCACGCCTTGATCCAGCAAGGAGAGAGGGAGAGGTTGACGAAGATTCCATCCAGCAGCAGCACAACGGCGTGGTGGTGGTGGAGGAGCGTGGCAATCCCGCAGGGCTTCGCCAAGCACCATGGGAGAAGAGGAGGGAGAGGGGCAGGGCTGCACCAACGAGAGATCAAATCATGTGTTATGGGCAGCCCCTAGGCCTCATATATATAGGGGAAGGGGAGGGCTGCGCCCCCTTTAGGGTTTCCCACCCCAAGGGGCGGCGGCCAGCCTCCAGATGGCATCTGGTGCGGCGGCCAGAGGGGGAGAGAGGGGAGGCGCAGGGAGCATGGGTCTTAGGGCCCATCTGCCCTAGGGTTTGCCCCCTCCCACTCTCCCCTGCGCCTTGGGCCCCTTGTGGGGGGCGCACCAGCCCACCTGGGGCTGGTTCCCTCCCACACATGGCCCATGCAGCCCTCCGGGGTTGGTGGCCCCACTTGGTGGACCCCCGGGACCCTCCCGGTGGTCCCGGTACAATACCGATAAACCCCAAAACTCTTCCGGTGTCCAAAACAGGACTTCCCATATATAAATCTTTACCTCCGGACCATTCCGGAACTCCTCGTGACGTCCGAGATCTCATCCGGGACTCCGAACAACATTCGGTAACCACATACAAGCTTCCTTTATAACCCTAGCGTCATCGAACCTTAAGTGTGTAGACCCTACGGGTTCGGGAGACATGCAGACATGACCGAGACGTTATCCGGTCAATAACCAACAGCGGGATCTGGATACCCATGTTGGCTCCCACATGTTCCACGATGATCTCATCGGATGAACCACGATGTCAAGGACTCAATCGATCCCGTATACAATTCCCTTTGTCTAGCGGTATTTTACTTACCCGAGATTCGATCGTCGGTATACCAATACCTTGTTCAATCTCATTACCGGCAAGTCACTTTACTCGTTCCGTAACACATCATCCCGTGATCAACTCCTTGGTCACATTGCGCATATGATGATGTCCTACCGAGTGGGCCCAGAGATACCTCTCCGTTTACACGGAGTGACAAATCCCAGTCTTGATCCGCATAAAACAATAGATACTTCCGGAGATACCTGTAGTGCACCTTTATAGTCACCCAGTTACGTTGTGGCGTTTGATACACCCAAAGCACTCCTACGGTATCCAGGAGTTACACGATCTCATGGTCAAAGGAAGAGATACTTGACATTGGCAAAGCTCTAGCAAATGAACTACACGACCTTTTGTGCTAGGCTTAGGATTGGGTCTTGTCCATCACATCATTCTCCTAATGATGTGATCCCGTTATCAACGACATCCAATGTCCATAGTCAGGAAACCATGACTATCCGTTGATCATAACGAGCTAGTCAACTAGAGGCTCACCAGGGACATATTGTGGTCTATGTATTCACACGTGTATTACGATTTCCGGATAATACAGTTATAGCATGAATAAAAGACATTTATCATGAACATTGAAATATAATAATACTTTTATTATTGCCTCTAGGGCATATTTCCAACAGTCTCCCACTTGCACTAGAGTCAATAATCTAGTTCACATCGCCATGTGATTAACACTCACAGGTCACATCGCCATGTGACTAATACCCAAGAGTTTACTAGAGTCAGTAGTCTAGTTCACATCACTATGTGATTAGCACTCAATGAGTTTTATGTTTGATCATGTTGCTTGTGAGAGAGGTTTTAGTCAACGGGTCTGAACCTTTCAGATCCGTGTGTGCTTTACAAATCTCCATGTCATCTCCTAGATGCAGCTACCACGCTCTATTTGGAGCTATTCCAAACAACTGTTCTACTTGGAGCTATTCTAAATTATTGCTCCATTATATGTATCCGGTCTCTCTACTCAGAGCTATCCGGATAGGTGTCAAGCTTGCATCGTCGTAACCTTTACGACGAACTCTTTTACCACCTCCATAATCGAGAAAATTCCTTAGTCCACTAGTTACTAAGGATAACTTTGACCGCTGTCCTGTGAGCCATTCTTGGATCACTCTTGTACCCCTTGACTGACTCATGGCAAGGCACACTTCAGGTGCGGTAGACATCATAGCATACTGAAGAGCATACGTCTTAAGCATAGGGGACGACCTTCGTCCTTTCTCTCTATTCTGCCGTGGTCGAGCTTTAAGTCTTAACTTCGTACCTTACAACTCAGGCAAGAACTCCTTCTTTGACTGGTCCATCTTGAACACCTTCAAGATCATGTCAAGGTATGTGCTCATTTGAAAGTATTATTAAGCATTTTGATCTATCCTTATAGATCTTGATGCTCAATGTTCAAGTAGCTTAATCCAGGTTTTCTATTGAAAAACACCTTTCAAATAACCCTATATGCTTTCTAGAAATTCTACATCATCTCTGATCATCAATATGTCAACAACATATACTCATCAGAAATTCTATAGTGCTCCCACTCACTTCTTTGGAAATACAAGTTTCTCATAAACTTTGTATAAATCCAAAATCTTTGATCATCTCATCAAAGCGTACATTCCAACTCCGAGATGCTTACTCCAGACCTTAGAAGGATCGCTGGAGCTAGCATACCTTTTAGCATCCTTAGGATCGACAAAACTTTTCTGATTGTATTGCATACAACCTTTCCTTACGAAAACTAGTAAGGAAACTTGTCTTGACATCCATCTGCTAGATTTCATAAATGCATCTAATGCTAACATGATTCCGACGGACTCTTAGCATCGCTACGAGCGAGAAAATCTCATCGTAGTCAACTCCTTGAACTTGTCGGAAAACATCTTAACGACAAGTCGAGCTTTCTTAATGGTGACATTTACCATCATTGTCCGTCTTCCTTTTGAAATCCATCTGTACTCATTCGCCTTACGACCATCGAGCCGTTCTGCCAAAGTCTACACTTTGTTTTCATACATGGATCCTCTCTCGGATTTTATGGCCTCAAGCCGTTTATCGGAATCCGGGCCCACCATCGCTTCTCCATAGCTCGTAGGTTCATTGTTGTCTAGCAACATGACCTTCAAGACAGGATTACGTACCACTCTGAAGTAGTACGCATCCTTGTCATCCTACGAGGTTTGGGAGTGACTTGATCCGAAGTTTCATGATCAATATCATAAGCTTCCACTTCAATTGGTGTAGGTGCCACAGGAACAACTCCCTGTGCCCTGTCACACACTAGTTGAAGAGACGGTTCAATAACCTCATCAAGTCTCCACCATCCTCCCACTCAATTCTTTCGAGAGAAACTTTTCCTCGAGAAAGGACCCGATTCTAGAAACAATCCATATTGCTTTCGGATCTGAATTAGGAGGTATACCCAACTGTTTTGGGTTTCTTATGAAGATGCATTTTATCCGCTTTGGGTTCGAGCTTATCAACCTGAAACTTTTTCATATAAGCGTCGCAGCCCCAAACTTTTAAGAAACGACAACTTAGGTTTCTCTAAACCATAATTCATACGGTGTCATCTCATCGGAATTACGTGGTGCCCTATTTAAAGTGAATGTGGTTGTCTCTAATGCCTAACCCATGAACGATAGTGGTAATTCGATAAGAGACATCATGGTACGCACCATATCCAATAGGGTGCAACTATGATGTTCGGACACACCATCATACTATGGTGTTCCAGGCGGTATTAATTATGAAACAATTTCCACAATGTCTTAATTGTGTGCCAAAACTCGTAACTCAGATATTCATCTCTATGATCGTATCATAGACATTTTATCCTCTTGTCACACTGATCTTCTACTTCACTCTGAAATTATTTGAACCATTCAATAATTCAGACTTGTGTTTCATCAAGTAAATATTCTCAACATCTACTCGAATCATCTGTGAAGTAAGAACATAACGATATTCACTGCATGCCTCAGCACTTATTGGACTGCACACATCAAAATGTGTTACTTCCTACAAGTTGCTATCTTGTTCCATCTTATTGAAACCGAGGCTTTTCAGTCATCTTGCCTATGTGGTATGATTTGCATATCTCAAGTGATTCAAAATCAACTGAGTCCGAACGGTCCATTTGCATGGAGTTTCTTCATGCATATACACCAATAGACATGGTTCGCATGTCTCAAACTTTTCAAAAACGAGTGAGTCCAAAGATCCATCAACATGGAGCTTCTTCATGCGTTTTATACCATTATGACTTACATGGCAGTGCCACAAGTAAGTGGTACTATCTTTACTATCTTATATCTTTTGGCATGAAAATGTGTATCACTACGATCGAGATTCAATAAACCATTCATTTTAGGTGCAAGACCATTGAAGGTATTATTCAAAATTAGAGTAACCATTATTCTCCTTAAATGAATAACCGTATTGCGATAGACATAATCCAATCATGTCTATGCTCAACGCAAACACCAATCTCGGTGGTAGAGGGAGCGTGCGATGCTTGATTATATCAACCTTGGAAACACTTCCAACATATATCGTCAGCTCACCTTTAGCTAGTCTCCGTTTATTCCGTAGCTTTTATTTTGAGTTACTAACACTTAGCAACCGAACCGGTATCCAATACCCTGGTGCTACTAGGAGTACTAGTAAAGTACACATTAACATAATGTATATCCAATATACTTCTATCGACCTTGCCAGCCTTCTCATCTACCAAGTATCTAGGGTAATGCTGCTCCAGTGGTTGTTCCCCTTATTACAGAAGCACTTAGTCTCGGGTTTGGGTTCAACCTTGGGTTTCTTCACTAGAGCAGCAGCTGAATTGCCGTTTCATGAAGTATCCCTTTGTTCCCTTGCCCTTCTTGAAACTAGTGGTTTCACCAACCATCAACAATTGATGCTCCTTCTTGATTTCTACTTTCGCGGTGTCAAACATCATGAATATTTCAAGGATCATCATATCTATCCCTGATATGTTATAGTTAATCAGAAGCTCTAGCAGCTTGGTGGCAATGACTTTGGGGAAACATCACTATCTCATCTGGAGGATCAACTCCCACTCGATTCAAGTGATTGTTGTGCTCAGACAATCTGAGCACAAGCTCAACGATTGAGCTTTTCTCCCTTAGTTTGCAGGCTAAGAAAATCGTCGGAGGTCTTATACCTCTTGACGTGGGCACGAGCCTGAAATCCCAATTTCAGCCCTCGAAACATCTCATATGTTCCGCGACGTTTCGAAAACGTCTTTGGTGCCTCTACTTAAACCATTTAATTGAACTATCACGTAGTTATCAAAACGTGTATGTCCGATGTTTGCAACATCGACAAACGACGTTGGGGTTCAGCACACTGAGCGGTGCATTAAGGACATAAGCTTTCTACTGATCGCATAATCGCTACTATCAACTTTCAACTATATATTCTCTAGGAACATATCTAAACAGTGGAACTAAAGCGCGAGCTTACGACATAATTTGCAAAAGGTCTTTTGACTATGTTCAGGATAATTAAGTTCATCTTATGAACTCCCACTTAGATAGACATCCCTCTGGTCATCTAAGTGATCACATGATCTGAGTCAACTAGGCCGTGTCCGATCATCACGTGAGACGGACTAGTCATCATCGGTGAACATCTTCATGTTGATCGTATCTACCATACGACTCATGCTCGACCTTTCGGTCTCCGTGTTCCGAGGCCATGTCTACACATGCTAGGCTCGTCAAGTTAACCCTAAGTGTTTTCGCTGTGTAAAACTGTCTTACACCCGTTGTATGTGAACGTAAGAATCCATCACACCCGATCATCACGTGGTGCTTAGAAGCGACGAACTGTAGCAACGGTGCACAGTTAGGGGAGAACACTTCTTGAAATTTTGTAAGGGATCATCTTATTTACTACCGTCGTCCTAAGCAAACAAGATGCATAAACATGATAAACATCACATGCAATCAAATAGTGACATGATATGGCCAATATCATTTTGCTCCTTTTGATCTTCATCTTCGGGGCTCCATGATCATCATCGTCACCGGCACGACACCATGATCTCCATCATCATGATCTCCATCATCGTGTCTTCATGAAGTTGTCACGCCAACGAATACTTCTACTTCTATGACTAACGCGTTTAGCAATAAAGTAAAGTAGTTTACATGGCGTTCTTCAATGACACGCAGGTCATACAATAAATAAAGACAACTCCTATGGCTCCTGCCGGTTGTCATACTCATCGACATGCAAGTCGTGAATCCTATTACAAGAACATGATCAATATCATACATCACATATCATTCATCACATTCTTCTTGGCCATATCACATCACATAGCATACCCTGCAAAAACAAGTTAGACGTCCTCTAATTGTTGTTGCATGTTTTACGTGGCTGCTATGGGTTTCTAGCAAGAACGTTTCTTACCTACGCAAGACCACAACGTGATATGCCAATTGCTATTTACCCTTCATAAGGACCCTTTTCATCGAATCCGTTCCGACTAAATTGGGAGAGACTGGCACCCGCTAGCCACCTTATGCACCAAGTGCATGTCAATCGGTGGAACCTGTCTCACGTAAGAGTACGTGTAAGGTCGGTCCGGGCCGCTTCATCCCACAATACCGTCGAAACAAGATTGGACTAGTAACGGTAAGCATATTGAACAACATCAACGCCCACAACTACTTTGTGTTCTACTCGTGCAAAGAATCTACGCAATAGACCTAGCTCATGATGCCACTGTTGGGGAACGTAGCAGAAATTCAAAATTTTCCTACGTGTCACCAAGATCTATCTATGGAGAGACCAGCAACGAGTAGAAAGAGAGTGCATCTACATACCCTTGTAGATCGCTAAGCGGAAGCGTTCAAGTGAACGGGGTTGATGGAGTCATACTCGTCGTGATTCAAATCACCGATGATCCTAGTGCCGAACGGACGGCACCTCCGCGTTCAACACACGTACAGCCCGGTGACGTCTCCCACGCCTTGATCCAGCAAGGAGAGAGGGAGAGGTTGAGGAAGACTCCATCCAACAGCAGCACAACGGCGTGGTGGTGGTGGAGGAGCGTGGCAATCTAGCAGGGCTTCGCCAAGCACCATGGGAGAGGAGGAGTAGGAAGAGAGGTAGGGCTGTGCCAGAACTTCGTGTGTAGCTCCCATGCACCTCCCCACTATATATAGGGGTGGAGGGGCTGGTTTCTTGCCCTCCAAGTCCATTGGGGCGTTGGCCAAGGTGGGAGGAAAGAAATCTCATTATTTCCTTCCCCACCGATTGTTATCCCCCCTTTTTAGGGATCTTGATCTTATCCCTTCGGGATATGATCTTATTCCTTCTAAGGGGGGATCTTGGTGCGCCTTGACCAGGGGTGTGGGGCCTTGCCCCCACTACCCACGTCCATGTGGGTCCCCCCATGCAGGTGGGCCCCACTCCGGAACCTTCTAGAACCTTCCCGGTACAATACCGAAAAATCCCGAACATTTTCCGGTGGCCAAAATAGGACTTCCCATATATAAATCTTTACCTCCGGACCATTCCGGAACTCCTCGTGATGTCCGGGATCTCATCCGGGACTCCGAAAAACATTCGGTAACCACATACAAACTTCCTTTATAACCCTAGCGTCATCGAACCTTAAGTGTGTAGACCCTACGGGTTCGGGAGACATGTAGACATGACCGAGACGTTCTCCGGTCAATAACCAACAGCGGGATCTGGATACCCATGATGGCTCCCACATGTTCCACGATGATCTCATCGGATGAACCACGATGTCAAGGACTTAATCAATCCCGTATTCAATTCCCTTTGTCTATCGGTATGTTACTTGCCCGAGATTCGACCGTCGGTATCCAATACCTTGTTCAATCTCGTTACCGGCAAGTCACTTTACTCGTTCCGTAACACATCATCCCGTGATCAACTCCTTGGTCACATTGCGCATATGATGATGTCCTACCGAGTGGGCCCAGAGATACCTCTCCGTTTACACGGAGTGACAAATCCCAGTCTCGATCCGCATAAAACAATAGATACTTTCGGAGATACCTGTAGTGCACCTTTATAGTCACCCAGTTACGTTGTGACGTTTGATACACCCAAAGCACTCCTACGGTATCCAGGAGTTACACGATCTCATGGTCAAAGGAAGAGATACTTGACATTGGCAAAGCTCTAGCAAATGAACTACACGACCTTTTGTGCTAGGCTTAGGATTGGGTCTTGTCCATCACATCATTCTCCTAATGATGTGATCCCGTTATCAACGACATCCAATGTCCATAGTCAGGAAACCATGACTATCCGTTGATCATAACGAGCTAGTCAACTAGAGTCTCACCAGGGACATATTGTGGTCTATGTATTCACACGTGTATTACGATTTCCGGATAATACAGTTATAGCATGAATAAAAGACATTTATCATGAACATTGAAATATAATAATACTTTTATTATTGCCTCTAGGGCGTATTTCCAACAAGTTGCTCACTCCATTGTTCCAGAGAACGGAGTCTTAGTCATCTTGCCCATGAGGCATGCTTCGCAAGCATCAAGTGATTCAAAAAGTCCATCAGCATGGAGTTTCTTCCATCGCTTTACACTAATATGACCTAAACGGCAGTGCTACAAATAGGTTGCACTATCATTATTAACTTTGCATCTTTTGGCTTCAATATTATGAATATGTGTATCACTACGATCGAGATTCAATAAACCATTCACCTTGGGTGTATGACCACAGAAGGTTTTATTCATGTAAACAGAATAACAATTATTCTTTGACTTAAATGAATAGTCGTATTGCAATAAACATGATCCAATCATATTATGCTCAACACAAACACCAAATAACATTTATTTTAGGTTCAACACTAATCCCGAAGGTAACGGGAGTGTGCGATGGTGATCTTATCAACCTTGGAATCATTTCCAACACACATCGTCACCTCGTCCTCAACTAGTATTTGTTTATTTTGCAACTCCCGTTTCGAGTTACTACTCTTAGCAACTTAACTAGTATCAAATACCGAGGGGTTTGCTGTAAACACTAGTAAAGTACACATCAATAACATGTATATCAAATATACCTTTGTTCACTTTGCCATCCTTCTTATCCGCTAAGTATATAGTGTTGGGTTTCATAGTAATTTCAAAAATTTTCCTACGCACACGCAATATCATGTGATGCATAGCAACGAGGGGAGAGTGTTGTCTACGTACCCAACGTAGACCGACTGCGGAAGCAATGACACGACGTAGAGGAAGTAGTCGTACGTCTTCACGATCCAACCGATCAAGCACCGAAACTACAACACCTCCGAGTTCGAGCACACGTTCAGCTCGATGACGATCCCTGGACTCCGATCCAGCAAAGTGTCGGGGAAGAGTTCCGTCAGCACGACGGCGTGGTGACGATCTTGATGAACTACAGCAGCAGGGCTTCGCCTAAACTCCGCTACAGTATTATCGAGGTATATGGTGGCAGGGGGCACCGCACACGGCTAAGGAATAGATCACATGGATCAACTTGTTGTCTCTTTTGTGCTAGCCCTGCCCCTCTATTTATATGTTGAGCCCCGGGGTCGAGACTTGGAGCAAAAGCCTCCTCAAAGTCGGTTTTGCCCGAAAGACAAGAGTCCCACTCGGACTCCAGTACCAAACGCCACAATCCTTGGCGTCTGGCCCAGACGCCATGGGCCTCGGCGTCTGGCCCAGGGCCAGACGCCAGGGTCTCCGGCGTTTGGCCCCCTGGCCTCCGCAAAACTCCTTTTTGCACCGATCTAAAGCCTCATGAGCTTGACCCCTTGGCCTAACCATATCATCCAATATATGAATCTTTACGTCTCGACCATTTCGAGACTCCTCGTCATGTCCCCGATCTCATCCGGGACTCCGAACTCCTTCGGTTCATCAAAACATGTAAACTCATAATATAACTGTCATCGTAACCTTAAGCGTGCGGACCCTACGGGTTCGAGAACAATGTAGACATGACCGAGACACGTCTCCGGTCAATAACCAATAGCGGGACCTGGATGCCCATATTGGCTCCTACATATTCTACGAAGATCTTTATCGGTCAGACCGCATACGCTGTTCCCTTTGTCATCGGTATGTTACTTGCCCGAGATTCGATCGTCGGTATCCAATACCTAGTTCAATCTCGTTACTGGCAAGTCTCTTTACTCGTTCTGTAATACATCATCTCACAACTAACATATTAGTTGCAGTGCTTGCAAGGCTTATGTGATGTGCATTACCGAGAGGGCCCAGAGATACCTCTCCGTCAATTGGAGTGACAAATCCTAATCTCGAAATACGCCAACCCAACATCTACTTTTTGGAGACACCTGTAATGCTCCTTTATAATCACCCAGTTACGTTGTGATGTTTGGTAGCACCCAAAGTGTTCCTCCGACAAACGGGAGTTGCATAATCTCATAGTCATAGGAACATGTATAAGTCATGAAGAAAGCAATAGCAACATACTAAACGATCAGGTGCTAAGCTAATGGAATGGGTCATGTCAATCAGATCATTCAACTAATGATGTGATCTCGTTACTCAAATAACAACTCATTGTTCATGGTCAGGAAACATAACCATCTTTGATTAACGAGCTAGTCAAGTAGAGGCATACTAGTGACACTCTGGTTGTCTATGTATTCACACATGTATTATGTTTCCGGTTAATACAATTCTAGCATGAATAATAAACATTCATCATGAAATAAGGAAATAAATAATAACTTTATTATTGCCTCTAGGGCATATTTCCTTCAGTCTCCCACTTGCACTAGAGTCAATAATCTAGATCACATCACCATGTGATTAACATCGATAGTTCACATCATCATGTGATTAACACCCATAGTTCACATCGTCATGTGACCAACACCCAAAGGGTTTACTAGATTCGGTAATCTAGTTCACATCGCTATGTGATTAACACCCAAAGAGTACTAAGGTGTGATCATGTTTTGCTTGTGAGAGAATCTTAGTCAACGGGCCTGCCAAATTCAGATCCGTATGTATTTTGCAAAATTCTATGTCTACAATGCTCTGCACGGAGCTACTCTAGCTAATTGCTCCCACTTTCAATATGTATCCAGATTGAGACTTAGAATCATCTGGATCAGTGTCAAAAACTTGCATCGACGTAACCGTTTACGACGAACCCTTTTGTCACGTCCATAATCGAGAAACATATCCTTATTTTACTAAGGATAATTCTGACCGCTGTCCAGTGATCTACTCCTAGATCACTATTGTACTCCCTTGCCAAATCAGTGCAGGGTATACAATAGATCTGGTATACAACATGACATACTTTATAGAACCTATGGCCAAGGCATAGGGAATGACTTTCATTCTCTTTCTATCTTCTGCCATGGTCGGGCTTTGAGTCTTACTCAACTTCACACCTTGTAATACAGGCAAGAACTCTTTCTTTGACCGCTCCATTTTGAACTACTTCAAAATATTGTCAAGGTATGTACTCATTGAAAAAACTTATCAAACGTCTTGATCTATCTCTATAGATCTTGAAGCTTAAGCAGCTTCACCGAAGTCTTTCTTTTGAAAAACTCCTTTCAAACACTCCTTTATGCTTTACAGAATAATTCTACATTATTTCCGATCAACAATATGTCAATCACATATACTTATCAGAAATGTTGTAGTGCTCCCACTCACTTTTCTTGTAAATACAGGCTTCACCGCAAGTCTGTATAAAACTATATGCTTTGATCAACTCATCAAAGCGTATATTCCAACTCCGAGATGCTTGCACCAGTCCATAGATGGATCGCTGGAGCTTGCACATTTTGTTAGCACCTTTCGGATTTGACAAAACCTTCTAGTTGCATCGTATACAACTCTTCTTTATTAAATCCATTAAGGAATTTAGTTTTGTTTATCCATTTGCCAGATTTCATAAAATGCGGCAATTGCTAACATGATTCGGACAGACTTTAAGCATAGATACGAGTGAGAATCTCTCATCGTAGTCAACACCTTGAACTTGTCGAAAACCTTTTTGCGACAATTTTAGCTTTGTAGATAGTAACACTACTATCAGCGTCTGTCTTCCTCTTGAAGATCCATTTATTTTCTATGGCTTGCCGATCATCGGGCAAATCCATCAAAGTCCATACTTTTGTTCTCATACATGGATCATATCTCAGATTTCATGGCCTCAAACCATTTTGCGGAATCTGGGCTCATCACCGCTTCCTCATAGTTCGCAAGTTCATCATGGTCTAGTAACATGACTTCCAGAACAGGATTACCGTACCACTCTGGTGCGGATCTCACTCTGGTTTACCTACGAGATTCGGTAGTAACTTGATTTGAAGTTTCATGATCATCATCATTAGCTTCCTCACTAATTGGTGTAGGAGTCACAGGAACAAATTTCTGTGATGATCTACTTTCCAATAAAGGAGAAGGTACAATTACCTTATCAAGTTTTCTACTTTCCTCCCGCTCACTTCTTTCGAGAGAAACTCCTTCTCTAGAAAGGATCCATTCTCAGCAACGAATTTGCCTTCGGATCTGTGATAGAAGGTGTACCCAACATTTTTCTTTTGGGTATCCTATGAAGACGCACTTCTCCGATTTTGAGCTTATCAGGTTGAAACTTTTTCACATAAGCATTGCAACCTCAAACTTTAAGAAACGACAACTTTGGTTTCTTGCCAAACCACAGTTCATAAGGCGTCGTCTCAACGGATTTTGATGGTGCCCTATTTAACGTGAGTGCAGCTATCTCTAATGCATAACCCCAAAACGATAGTGGTAGATCGGTAAGATACATCATGGATTGCACTATATCCAATAAAGTACGGTTATGACGTTCGGACACACCATTACATTGTGGTGTTCCAGGTGGCATGAGTAGTGAAACTATTTCACATTGTTTTTAACTGAAGGCCAAACTCGTAACTCAAATACTCTTCTCTACGATCAGACCGTAGAAACTTTATTTTCTTGTTACGATGATTTTTCACTTCACTCTGAAATTCTTTGAACTTTTCAAATGTTTCAGACTTATGTTTCATCAAGTAGATATACTCATATCTACTCAAATCATTTGTGAAGATCAAAAAATAATGATATTTGTCGCGAGCCTCAATATTCATCGGACCACATACATCAGTATGTATGATTTCCAACAAATCTGTTGCTCGCTCCATTGTTCCGAAGAACAGAGTCTTAGTCATCTTGCCCATGAGGCATGGTTCGCAAGCATCAACTGATTCATAATCAAGTGATTCCAAAAGCCCATCAGCATGGAGTTTCTTCATGCGCTTTACACCAAAATGACCTAAACGGCAGTGCTACAAATAAGTTGCACTATCATTATTAACTTTGCATCTTTTGGTTTCAATATTATGATTATGTGTATCACTATGATCGAGATCCAACAAACTATTTTCATTGGGTGTGTAACCATATAAGGTTTTATTCATATAAACAGAACAACAATTTATTCTCTTACTTAAGTGAATAACCGTATTACAATAAACATGATCAAATCATATTCATGCTCAACGCAAACACCAAATAACACTTATTTAGGTTCAACACTAATCTCGAAATTATAGGGAGTGTGCGATGATGATCATATCAATCTTGGAACCACTTCCAACACACATCGTCACTTCACCCTTAACTAGTCTCTGTTTATTCTGCAACTCCCGTTTCGAGTTACTAATCTTAGCAACTGAACTAGTATCAAATACTGAGGGTTTGCTATAAACACTAGTAAAGTACACATCAATAACATGTATATCAAATATACTTATGTTCACTTTGCCATCCTTCTTATCCACCAATCACTTGGGGTAGTTCCGCTTCCAGTGACCAGTCCCTTTGCAGTAGAAGCACTTAGTCTCAGGCTTAGGACCAGACTTGGGCTTCTTCACTTGAGCAGCAACTTGCTTGCTGTTCTTCTTGAAGTTCCCCTTCTTCCCTCTGCCCTTTGAAACCAGTGGTCTTGTCTACTATCAACACTTGATGTTTTTTCTCGATTTCTACCTTCGTCAATTTCCGCATTACGAAGAGCTTGGGAATCGTTTCCGTTATCCCTTGCATATCATAGTTCATCATGAAGTTCTACTAACTTGGTGATGGTGCCTAGAGAATTCAGTCAATCACTATCTTATCTGGAAGATTAACTCCCACTTGATTCAAGCGATTGTAGTACTCAGACAATCTGGGCACATGCTCACTAGTTGAGCGATTCTCCTCCATCTTTTAGCTATAGAACTTGTTGGAGACTTCATATCTCTCAACTCGGGTATTTGCTTGAAATATTAACTTCAACTCCTGGAACATCTCATATGGTCCATGACGTTCAAAACGTCTTTGAAGTCCCGATTCTAAGCCATTAAGCATGGTGCACTAAACTATCAAGTAGTCATCATATTGAGCTAGCTAAACGTTCATAACGTCTGCATCTCCTCCTGCAATAGGTCCGTCACCTAGCGGTGCATTAAGGACATAATTCTTCTGTGCAGCAATGAGGATAAACCTCAGATCACGGATCCAATCCGCATCATTGCTACTAACATCTTTCAACACAATTTTCTCTAGGAACATATCAAAATAAACACAGGGAAGCAACAACTCGAGCTATTGATCTACAACATAATTTGCAAAATACTACCAGGACTAAGTTCATGATAAATTTAAGTTCAATTAATCATATTATTTAAGAACTCCCACTTAGATAGACATCCCTCTAATCCTCTAAGTGATTACGTGATCCAAATCAACTAAACCATGACCGATCATCACGTGAGATGGAGTAGTTTTCAATGGTGAACATCGTTATGTTGATCATATCTACTATATGATTCACGCTCGACCTTTCGGTCTCCGTGTTCCGAGGCCATATCTGCATATGCTAGGCTCGTCAAGTTTAACCTGAGTATTCTGCGTGTGCAAAACTGGCTTGCACCCGTTGTAGATGGACGTAGAGCTTATCACACCCGATCATCACGTGGTGTCTGGGCACGACGAACTTTGGCAACGGTGCATACTTAGGGAGAACACTTCTTGATAATTTAGTGAGAGATCATCTTATAATGCTACCGTCAATCAAAGCAAGATAAGATGCATAAAAAGATAAACATCACATGCAATCAATATAAGTGATATGATATGGTCATCATCATCTTGTGCTTGTGATCTCCATCTCCGAAGCACCGTCATGATCACCATCGTCACCGGCGCGACACCTTGATCTCCATCGTAGCATCATTGTTGTCTCGCCAATCTTATGCTTCCACGACTATCACTACCGTTTAGTAATAAAGTAAAGCATTACATCGCGATTGCATTGCATACAATAAAGCGACAACCATATGGCTCCTGCCAGTTGCCGATAACTCGGTTACAAAACATGATCATCTCATACAATAAAATTCAGCATCATGCCTTGACCATATCACATCACAACATGCCCTGCAAAAACAAGTTAGACGTCCTCTACTTTGTTGTTGCATGTTTTACGTGGCTGCTACGGGCTTAAGTAAGAACCAATCTCACCTACGCATCAAAACCACAACGATAGTTTGTCAAATAGACTCCGTTTTAACCTTCTCAAGGACCGGGCGTAGCCATACTCGGTTCAACTAAAGTTGGAGAGACAGTCGCCCGCAAGCCATCTATGTGCAAAGCACGTCGAGGGAACCGGTCTCGCGTAAGCGTACGCGTAAGGTTGGTCCGGGTCGTCTCGTCCAACAATACCACCGAACCAAAGTATGACATGCTGGTAGGCAGTATGACTTGTATCGTCCACAACTCACTTGTGTTCTACTCGTGCATATAACATCAACATAAATAACCTAGGCTCGGATGCCACTGTTGGGTTTCATAGTAATTTCAAAAAATTTCCTACGCACACGCAAGATCATGTGATGCATAGCAACGAGGGGAGAGTGTTGTCTACGTACCCAACGTAGACCGACTGCGGAAGCGATGACACGACGTAGAGGAAGTAGTCGTACGTCTTCACGATCCAACCGATCAAGCACCGAAACTACAGCACCTCCGAGTTCGAGCACACGTTCAGCTCGATGACGATCCCCGGACTCCGATCCAGCAAAGTGTCGGGGAAGAGTTCCATCAGCACGACGGCGTGGTGACGATCTTGATGAACTACAGCAGCAGGGCTTCGCCTAAACTCCGCTACAGTATTATCGAGGTATATGGTGGCAGGGGGCACCGCACACGGCTAAGGAATAGATCACGTGGATCAACTTGTTGTCTCTTTTGTGCTAGCCCTGCCCCTCTATTTATATGTTGAGCCCCGGGGTCGAAACTTGGAGCAAAAGCCTCCTCAAAGTCGGTTTTGCCCGAAAGACAAGAGTCCCACTCGGACTCCAGTACCAAATGCCACAATCCTTGGCGTCTGGCCCAGACGCCATGGGCCTCGGCGTCTGGCCCAGGGCCAGACGCCAGGGTCTCCGGCGTTTGGCCCCCTGGCCTCCGCAAAACTCCTTTTTGCACCGATCTAAAGCCTCATGAGCTTGACCCCTTGGCCTAACCATATCATCCAATATATGAATCTTTACGTCTCGACCATTTCGAGACTCCTCGTCATGTCCCCGATCTCATCCGGGACTCCGAACTCCTTCGGTTCATCAAAACATGTAAACCCATAATATAACTGTCATCGTAACCTTAAGCGTGCGGACCCTACGGGTTCGAGAACAATGTAGACATGACCGAGACACGTCTCCGGTCAATAACCAATAGCGGGACCTGGATGCCCATATTGGCTCCTACATATTCTACGAAGATCTTTATCGGTCAGACCGCATACGATGTTCCCTTTGTCATCGGTATGTTACTTGCCCGAGATTCGATCGTCGGTATCCAATACCTAGTTCAATCTCGTTACTGGCAAGTCTCTTTACTCGTTCCGTAATACATCATCTCACAACTAACATATTAGTTGCAGTGCTTGCAAGGCTTATGTGATGTGCATTACCGAGAGGGCCCAGAGATACCTCTCCGTCAATCGGAGTGACAAATCCTAATCTCGAAATACGCCAACCCAACATCTACTTTTTGGAGACACCTGTAATGCTCCTTTATAATCACCCAGTTACGTTGTGACGTTTGGTAGCACCCAAAGTGTTTCTCCGGCAAACGGGAGTTGCATAATCTCATAGTCATAGGAACATGTATAAGTCATGAAGAAAGCAATAGCAACATACTAAACGATCAGGTGCTAAGCTAATGGAATGGGTCATGTCAATCAGATCATTCAACTAATGATGTGATCTCGTTACTCAAATAACAACTCATTGTTCATGGTCAGGAAACATAACCATCTTTGATTAACGAGCTAGTCAAGTAGAGGCATACTAGTGACACTCTGGTTGTCTATGTATTCACACATGTATTATGTTTCCGGTTAATACAATTCTAGCATGAATAATAAACATTCATCATGAAATAAGGAAATAAATAATAACTTTATTATTGTCCTCTAGGGCATATTTCCTTCATATAGGGCAGTTCCACTTCCAGTGACCATTTCCTTTGCAGTAGAAGCACTTAGTCTCAGGACTAGGTCTAGACTTGGGCTTCTTCACTTGAGCAGCAACTTGCTTGCTGTTCTTCTTGAAGTTCCCCTTCTTCCCTTTGCCCTTTTCTTGAAACTAGTGGTCTTGTCAACCATCAACACTTGATGCTTTTCTTGATTTCTACCTTCGTCGATTTCAGCATCATGAAGAGCTTGGGAATCGTTTTCGTTATCCCTTGCATATTACAGTTCATCACGAAGTTCTAGTAACTTGGTGATAGTGACTAGAGAACTCTGTCAATCACTAACTTGGTGATAGTGCACCGGTAATTTTGAGTATTTCTTAAAAGCGTGAACATATTCAAAAGAATGTTTTTTTAAGCAAGAACAATTTGAAACACTCCTTGTCTTAAAGCAAATCAGACATACTCGGTGTTTGCAATTAAAAATAGGATTATTGGTGTCCATACTGTGTAATATAAAGTTGAGAAAGTCATTGGATGTCCTTTGATGGCGCCTCCTTCAGCTTAATAGTTACTATCATCGGGTGGAAGAGAAATGGTGTAACCGCTTTTAGCAGGATATACCGACAGTGAAATTGTCGTATACTATTCTAGAGTTTAATAACTAATCCAAAAGTTTTTATGTTCCCCATCACAGGTAAATTTCTGGTGGATTGTAAAGAAAAAGAGATAAATTTCAAGATACAGCGTTGTCAGTTGTCACATTCTCTCCACTCTTTAGTAGAAATATTTTTTCCAATATTTCACTCACTTTTACTTATTGTATCTGATGATGTATTCATAAGATGTTGTAGGCTTGAACATTAAACTATATAGTAACAATAAAACAACATCAAGTAATTATATCGGTGCTCATTAAGAAGAAGAAAAACTGCAATCGGTGCTAGCAATGGCAACTTCCAACAGTGTCTGGCGGGTGCAGCCATTTAAAAAAAGCAAAATCCATAGCAATAATCCCCACCGAGACCACTACTACTGCGTGGAGCCGTGGACATCTGCGGGGAAAGTACTCCCAGGCCTAGGGTGCTCCCAGTGCTCCGATGCAAAAAACATTTTTTTAAATGTTCGAAAAATTCTGAAAAAAATGCAGCACATCAACGGAACATTGATGTCTTTTGTCACAAAATTTCAAATCAAAATTCGAACCATTGCTCGAGATACAAAAATGACAAATTTGACATCAATGTGATAATGGGCCAAAACTAAAGCCCAACTTATGTTATGTACAAAAATTTGTCATTTTTGTATCTCGAGCAATGTTTCGAATTTTGATCTGAAATTTTGTGACAAGAGACATCAATGTTTCGTCGATGTGCTGCATTTTTTTCAGAATTTTTTGAACATTTTAAAAATGTTTTTCGGACATTTGGAGCACCGGGAGCACCCCAAGTCTAGGAGCACTAGATACTTTCCCGCTCCTCTCCTTCCTCTCTTTATCCATCCATCCACCGCCCTTCCACCCATCAGCGCTGCTCTTCTTCCTGCTCTTCTCTCTATCCGTGGCTCCAGCACACACCACGAGCCCTTCTGATCCACCCCCTCCCTCCCTCCTAGCCCATGGCGTTCGTTCCGTTGACCCCATCTTTCTCTTCTCCTTCATCGATGTGACCGCCCTCAATCTGCAGCAGTTGGACAATTCGATTTCCCAGACCGTCTTGCCCGTGAGCTACTTCGCGTTCATCGGCCGGTTATGGCACGACTACACATGGGCTCCTGGTGGTCGTGCTTGCACGCAGGGAAGGGGGTTGGTTGAGCCTATGGTGTAGCCGCGAAAGCGGTAGCCTGCTACAGGGTCGAGCTCGGCGGCAGCTTGACGGAGCTGCGTGGATCTGCGTCGGGGCTTCGGGCTCCGGATCGGTGTGGTCGTGTCCAGCTCACCCCCCTCTGACGACGCCTTGTTGTGGCGTTTCAGGCCAGATCTTGGATGTGCGTGTGCCCGGCTTGAGGGGCGGCTTGGATCGTGGCCTCTGCGGTGCATCTGCCCTGTGAGCCCCCAATTTTCTCATCCGCGAGAGGACGAGCTGAGGCAGGACGGTGGCGCGGTGCAATTGTAACACCCTCGATGCGGCTATATCTCCCACGTGTCGAAGCACGACTTAGAGGCATAACCGCATTGAAAGCAATGTCGCAAGTGAGGTAATCTTCACACAACCCATGTAATACATAAGGGAAAAAGATACATAGTTGGCTTACAATCGCCACTTCACACAAATACATGAATAAAGCATTACATCAACCAGATACAATCAAGGTCCGACTACGGAACCAAAATAAAAGAAGACTACCCCAAAAGCTACACAGATCCCCGATCGCCCCGACTGGGCTCCACTACTGATCAACTGGAAACGGAACAACATAAAGGACAAGATCTTCATAGAGCTCCTCCTTGAGCTTGGTTGCGTCACCTGCGCGGTAACATCGGCACCTGCAAACTGGTTTTGGAAGTATCTGTGAGTCACGGGGACTCAGCAATCTCGCACCCTCGCGATCAAGACTATTTAAGCTTATGGGTAAGGAAAAAGGTATGAGGTGGAGCTGCAGCAAGCGACTAGCATATATGGTGGCTAACATACGCAAATGAGAGCGAGAAGAGAAGGCAAAGCACGGTCGATAAAAGTATGATCAAGAAGTGATCCTAGAACAACCTACGTCAAGCATAACTCCAACACCGTGTTCACTTCCCGGACCCCCGCCGAGAAGAGACCATCACGATTACACACGCGGTTGATGTATTTTAATTAAGATCAACTTCAGGTTTTCTACAACCGGACATTAACAAATTCCCATCTGCCCATAACCACGGGCACGACTTTCGAAAGTTCAAATCCCTGCAGGGGTGTCCCAACTTAGCCCATGACAAGCTCTCACGGTCAACGAAGGATGTTCCTTCTAGCGGGAAGACCCGATCAGACTCAGAATCCCGGTTTCAAGACATTTCAACAATGGTAAAACAAGACCAGCAAAGCCACCCAGATGTGCCGACAAATCCCGATAGGAGCTGCACATATCTCGTTCTCAGGGCACACCAGATGAGCCAGACGTCGGGTGGGCCAGCCCAGAGTTGCCCCTGGTAGCTCCGGACATCGCTCGGTTTGGACCAACACTCAGAGGAGCACTGGCCCGGGGGTTTAAAATAAAGATGACCCTTGAGTCTGCAGAACCCAAGGGAAAGAAAAGCCTAGGTGGCGAATGGTAAAACCAATGTTGGGCCATGCTGGAGGAGTTTTATTCAAGGCGAACTGTCAAGGGGTTCCCATTATTACCCAACCGCGTAAGGAACGCAAAATCCGAGAACATAACACCGATATGACGGAAACTAGGGCGGCAAGAGTGGAACAAAACACCAGGCATAAGGCCGAGCCTTCCACCCTTTACCAAGTATATAGGTGCATTAATTAAATAAGAGATATTATGATATCCCAACAAGTAAACACATCCGAACAAGGAACAACATCTCCATGTTCCAACAAGGAACAAAACTTCAATCTTCACCTGCAACTAACAACGCTATAAGAGGGGCAGAGCAAAGCGGTAACATAGCCAAACAACGGTTTGCTAGGACAAGGTGGGTTAGAGACTTGGTTCAACAATATGGGAGGCATGATAAGCAAGTGGTAGGTATCGCACCATAGGCATAGCAAAAGAGCAAGCAACTAGCAAGCAAAGATAGAAGTGATTTCGAGGGTATGGTCATCTTGCCTGAAATCCCGCAAGGAAGAAGAACGAGTCCCTGAAGAAGACAAACGGACGTAGTCGAACGGTTCCTCACAAATGCGACGTTATCGGAACCAACCCGAAGAAGCAACACCAGAAAAGAGCAAACAACCTAGTAAACAACCATCACATAAACATGGCAAGATGCACAATCAAGTATGATGCATGTCCGGATTAATGAGGCATGGCATGGCAACACAAGCAATCCTACAAATTAAGTGGAGCTCAATATGCAACGAGTTGCATATTGACGGAACACCACATCAATTATTTAGTTCACTCCCGGTTAGGTACTCAACAATATTAAATGTTGATTAACATGGCAAGAGGTGAAGCATAACAAAACTATACCATCGAACAATTTAAATGGGGCTGGATATAACAAATAACGAATCCGGTAAATCCCTATATCCCTTAGTAATTTATTGCAACAACAATCTAAACATTTTAATTGTTGTTATCATGATGCGGATGACATGAACAAGTTTATGCAATTTATATTACAAGTTGACAAGAGCATTATGAAGCATTTGGTCGCCATGGCGGAACAAAAGGGGTGCCACGGCAACTACAACGGAAATGGTGCCACAGCAACATTCCGGGTGATCCGACAACTCATTGAGATGTCGGTGCAAGAGAAAATGTGGTTGAACGGATCATGCGAGGATGGTGGGGTGATCCCGGATACCGGGTTTCCCATGGGTCGACGGCATGGCAACCGAGGAGGAACGTGCAATGACAACTCGGACACGGTTCGAACATGAGCATCTCATACAACATGCATTCATTCTCGGAAGGTCGTCTCGGCGGTTATACCTTTGAAGCGTGCGTTATCGGAGGGGTTCAGGTTCGATGCGGTGTAGGGGAAGTAGACATTCTCAGGACGCTCGGTAGTGGAAGTAGGGGGACAATACAATGGTAGAGGTACTCGTGATCTTGGCGGCGGTAGTCGTTCACGTTCTTAGTTGCACGATTTTCCGTAGATGTTCGGGATCACGACGAGGGACTTGACATCCACGGAGGCTTCAAGGGTCGACGGTAGTTGTTCTCGTATCATCGCGGAAGTAGTCATACTCGGCGATAGTGGTACTTGGTGTTTCGTTCGGTACTCGTTCGAGCATCCAAAGTCTTCCGCGCTATGGTAGTCGTACACACATTCGGAGAGGACTTGTCGTTTCGGTATGAAGTCGTTCGGGCGTCGGTCTTGCCGGTGGCGTACTTGGAGAAACCCCGTAGTCGTACACAGGTAGTAGAGGAACTTGACGCATCCAAACAAAGCAACACGAAAGCCTCGGGTCTTGGTGGTCAACGCAGGGAGGCAGGCGACAAAGAGCTTGGTCTCCTCTGCACTGCTTCGATGTAGAGAAACAGGAGGCAGAGGCGAGACGGGCAACGCGAGGCGGGGACAGATGAGGCAGGCGCGGGACGAGCGGATTCTAGCCGCCGGTGAAGGATCCAGGCGGGCACAGCGGCAAGGGCCCTGGACGGCATCTGCTGCAGAAGGAGTCCCGCGAGGTTAGCACGGAGCGGCAGTGGAGTCGCGAGGAACGCAGGGGCCATGGGTGAGCTCGCTCGGGGAGCTCGTCGGGCGCATCTGGTCGATGTCAAAGCCAACAGAGGCGCAGCGAGAGGAGCTCGGCCCCTGGCACATGTGAGGACGGGAAGGATCGGCGCAGCTCCTCGGCGGCTTGGACTCCGCCGGCCGGAGCGACAGCAGGGAGCTCCTTCTCCCACCGAAGACGGCGACGAGAGGAAAGGGAGAGAGGCGACGCGAAGATGGAGGCGCCATGGCATGTGCTAGCGCGGCACTAGAGGGAGGACGAGGGGAAATGGGCAAGCGGCGGCGCTGAAAGGGCATTGAGGGAGAGAGCGGCGGCGAGGGAGCGAAGGGGTGCAGCGCGTGCGTACTGATCCCCTCTGGCGGCGTTGAGGGACGAGGAGGGAGCGAGGGGAGGAAACAGGGAGGCTAGGGTTCGGTCGGGCCCTGGCTGGTTCTTGGGCCGGCCGGCCTGAGGCTGTAGCTGGGCCTTAGGGGGAAAAGGATGGGCCACCCTGAGATCTAGGCTGGGCTCTCTCTCTCACTCTAGAACGAAAAAAAAACAAAGAAGAAAAAAAACAAGAAAGAAAGAAAGAAAAGAGAGAAAAGAAGATGGTAGGAGAAAGAATATATTCTCAAACTCATAAAAAATGAGTCTAATCCAAGAAAATAGGAGTGGGCATGGATGCAAGGTTTAGATTCAAACACATTTGAATTAAATTCAAATGGGTGAATAGGAAGTGGAGGTTTGGAAGGTCCAAAAATGTTCGGTTTTTAGAGGAACCTCGATAAAAGAGATACAGAATTGTGGACAAGATGTGAAGGTCAAACTCGAAGTGGAAATAGGCATGAGGATTATTTTTGCACGTGTGTTATGGTGAATATCAAATTAAAGAAATATTGAATATAGCTCCCTACTACCGGGAGGATAGGTTATAAAGAGAAACCACCAAGTGAGTTCCCTCGATTTAAATGGATTGAAGATCCACACAATTTATTTAGTTGAGTTAAGAAAAGAAATGACATGATGGCATGATGACATGATGCAATGCACATGATGCAATGATGAATGCAAAGAACCAAACAAATCACACGACGAAACCTGGAAACATGGAAGGCATCTGAAGCTCCGGTCTTGGGGCGTCACAACACTCCACCACTACAAGAGGATCTCGTCCCGAGATCTAGGATGGCACCGGGGAAAACAAAAGAGAAAGAGAAGAGGTAAAAGTAAGTTGCTTCTTTGACAAACGAGTGAAACCATGAGCCATGAGAGGTTGAACAAATTGAAAGAAAGAATGCAACGAGAATGAGCAAAGTTGAAAGCACCCCGTTCGAAAAAAAACAAGGAAGAACAAAATTCAGGCAGCACTCCGGTTGAGAAGGGATGCAAGACTTGATAAGGCAAAAAGAACTTGAGCGAAAAGGGCACAACACTCTAGTTAAATGGATAGGCATGAAAAGAACATGATATTTGACAAAACGAGATGATGGGTGAAAAGAACAACATCGCAAGGCCTCTGGAACAGAAGTAAGAATGGAATGGAATGAACGACGAGAAACAAGATCTTGGGGGAGCACGCTTACAACAAATGCTAGAACGGAGTTGTTGGAAAACCAACAACGAAAAGAATAATCTTGATATGGTCTTATGAAATACATCTCAACTTATGAGGTGACAACCTGCCACTCATGGGAAAAAGAATTGGATCGATAAGAACAAGGAGACGAGAAGCTATCTCACTGGAGGATAAATGAAGAACTTGGATCATTGATAAACACCATAAGAGCGACAATCCTTAAAGGAAAGCTTTAGGTGAAATATAACCCAAGATAATTCCAATGAAGAAAATGATGGATTTGAAATATCTCATCCTTGACAACATGTGAATCATGAAACATGAACTCAAATTATCAAGAATGGCATAATACCACCTCCAATAATATGATAGAAAGAATGCACTCTAGATTACAATATGAAGAAAGCTTGAGTTTCTTAGAAAAGAATCTTGATGAACACTTCAAGAAGAAATTAAATCCTTGATGAACCATCATGTAGAACCTTCCCGAAGAACTCCGTTAAACAAAAGAGTGCTCAAACGGAAGGCAAGAGAAGATGGAAACACAAGGTGAAGACTTGCAATGATTTAAATGAATCTCTGTGGTGATGTAATTGCGAGAGCTAGGAACTCCGGGAAAAGAAAAGATAAAGCATCTTGAACCCAGAATGTGATATGATGCACCTCTGGAATAAGGAATTAATCACTTGGATGAAACAAAAATAAGAATTACATTATGCTTATCCTTCACCAATTAAATTGATGGCAATCAATGGATTTGGCATACTACTTATTCTCGTTGAAAGGATTAAGATAGATATAGCGCAAACTTGAGAAGGTCTTCAACGAACCACCGGTAGAATTTGAAAAGCACGAATGCATAGATATGATACACGAAGGAAGAAAAACTCTTGAACGAATCACCGTAAGAATTGAAAATGAATGAAGTAAAGATAAAGAAACACCGGGAAGAATTAGCAAATGAACGAAGATGCTTGAGTGAATTTAGATCCATGAGAACGAAGAGATTACGCGCTGATTAGAGAATCCTTGATTTAAGCACCGGTATGATTTGGAGAATGATTGCTGAAAGCTAAGAATGAATACTTCTGAGGTGATGGCCTTCGGAGAATCAAACTGAAAAGACTCCTGAATTACTCCGGATGGGTGAGAAAGAATTCTGACAAACGAAAACAATTATGAGAGGATGGCAACAATCTCGAGTGACGAATCTTGAAGAGAATGGAGCAAGGTTGAAAGAAGAATCTTCTTCGGTCTTCCAAACTGAGAATGCCGACGAGAAATGCCATCATGACTTGTTGAGGCACTCCGGAATGAAGAATGGAAAGGTTGATCCAACGATGAAAAGAATTTGAAAGGTCTTGGGGAAAAACATAAGACTGATGATAATTCATTCTTACATCAAACTTCGAAATGAAATTTGAGGATAGCTCCGAGAAAATTAGAAGAGTCGGGTAAGATCCTGGGAAAAGACCTGTGGGTTAGGGCCCACTCAAAAGAAACACTGTAGAACAATTTAAAAGAGAGAATGCACCGGTTGAATTAAATGGCTAGAATGAGATAACAACCTCGAGATATCTTGAATGAATTAGGAATGAAAATACGAATCTTCTGAGATATCTTCAGCACTCCGGAACAAAAGAATAGCGAGAAGTGAATTATCATGAGGTGCACCGGTATGAGAAGGTATTTGAAACGAGGAAAATGGGATATGAGATCAACACCGAAAGCTTGAATTGGTTCCACCGGAGAAGAAAAAGAATGAAAAATGATGAACTTGAGGTTCCGTTAGAATCTTCATGAGAAACACCGGATAAGAATATTGACGGAAAAGGAATGGAGAGACTTTATATCCATAAAATGGATAACGAACTAAGAAATCCGAGTCCTTGAAGAAAAAAAAGGTGGGTGGGTGGGAAAAAACAAAGGCAACTTGGAGACGGATGAAACAAACACCTTGAGAAGAACTGATACTTGATCAAGCGGATGTTGAAAACAATCGGATCCACTTGTAAAGAAACACACCGGTGAAAAGGATTTACATGACAATCTCGATTATCATGAGGGATTAGTATTCACATAGGAGTATGAGAACACCGTTTAGGAAAGGTATGGAATCAACATTTGACTTCGAAGCAACTCGAATACCACAACTCAAAACAAAACAAAGGATTGGCTTGCAGAATAAGCCGGAACAAACATATGATCGAGATTTCATCCGAAGTTTTCGTGGTGGGGCCTACACGGGCTCGATCGTACAGTACCATCATGTACAAGGTAGTGCACATGACATACGAAGCGTCCCCGAGTCGGCATAGCCAAGGACTCTTTAATACACAACGAGACCATTGTAAAACCAACCGTGAATAGCCGGACCACTAGACGTCGAACCCCAATTTCATATCATACATCTGATGGAAAGATGTCCTAAGAGCTACTTGAATTCCCACTTATAAACTCCCGAAATTTTCCGGTTATGCAATCAGGTGTTGAGGATACAAGGGAAGCATAATATCTCACCCAAAACTAGCAAATCCTACATCCAGCTGTATCCATCCTTCAACACATAACCAAGAAACCTTCGGAAATCATCTACCTCAACCTTCGAAAAGCATCCGTTATACAAGTTATGGCAATACTCCCGAACTCCCGCCCCAGTACTGGGTGGCGTCAAGGTTATCTCACCAACAACTGCATAAAAGAGATTTTCGATGTCGGCGAAACTAAACTCAGGTATTCCAGAACTGCAACGATAAAATTGTGATGACAACACCTCGGAGCTTAACTCCCCGGGACACTGCCACAACCCCTCAATGACAGGAGGCACCAAGAACAATGTTCTCGTCACAAAACTACCGGAGCGATTCCAAGATACCCGCGTGATCCTAAAAAAATTAGTGAAATTTGAGAAGAGAATAGTCAAAACTCTACGTCAGGATACCTTACCAGAGCGATGAAGGGACTGGGGAGTAAAAAGAATTCCTAAACTCTCCGATATATAATTCCTAAATAACTCAAAACATTTTTCTAGACTCAACTCGTCAGCTAATTCGATCAAGCAGGGGGCTCCTAAGGTCGGGGTTCCGGAGCTCTGATACCAACTTGTAACGCCCTCGATGCGGCTATATCTCCCACGTGTCGAAGCACGACTTAGAGGCATAACCGCATTGAAAGCAATGTCGCAAGTGAGGTAATCTTCACACAACCCATGTAATACATAAGGGAAAAAGATACATAGTTGGCTTACAATCGCCACTTCACACAAATACATGAATAAAGCATTACATCAACCAGATACAATCAAGGTCCGACTACGGAACCAAAATAAGAAGACTACCCCAAAAGCTACACAGATCCCCGATCGCCCCGACTGGGCTCCACTACTGATCAACTAGAAACGGAACAACATAAAGGACAACATCTTCATCGAGCTCCTCCTTGAGCTTGGTTGCGTCACCTGCTCGGTAACATCGGCACCTGCAAACTGGTTTTGGAAGTATCTGTGAGTCACGGGGACTCAACAGTTTCGCACCCTCGCGATCAAGACTATTTAAGCTTATGGGTAAGGAAAAAGGTATGAGGTGGAGCTGCAGCAAGCGACTAGCATATATGGTGGCTAACATACGCAAATGAGAGCGAGAAGAGAAGGCAAAGCACGGTCGATAAAAGTATGATCAAGAAGTGATCCTAGAACAACCTACGTCAAGCATAACTCCAACACCGTGTTCACTTCCCGGACCCCCGCCGAGAAGAGACCATCACGATTACACACGCGGTTGATGTATTTTAATTAAGGTCAACTTCAGGTTTTCTACAACCGGACATTAACAAATTCCCATCTGCCCATAACCGCGGGCACGGCTTTCGAAAGTTCAAATCCCTGCAGGGGTGTCCCAACTTAGCCCATGACAAGCTCTCACGGTCAACGAAGGATATTCCTTCTAGCGGGAAGACCCGATTAGACTCGGAATCCCGATTTCAAGACATTTCGACAATGGTAAAACAAGACCAGCAAAGCCACCCAGATGTGCCGACAAATCCCGATAGGAGCTGCACATATCTCGTTCTCAGGGCACACCCGATGAGCCAGACGTCAGGTGGGCCAGCCCAGAGTTTCCCCTGGTAGCTCCAGACATCGCTCGATTTGGACCAACACTCAGAGGAGCACTGGCCCGGGGGTTTAAAATAAAGATGACCCTTGAGTCTGCAGAACCCAAGGGAAAGAAAAGGCTAGGTGGCGAATGGTAAAACCAATGTTGGGCCATGCTAGAGGAGTTTTATTCAAGGCGAACTGTCAAGGGGTTCCCATTATTACCCAACCGCGTAAGGAACGCAAAATCCGGAAACATAACACCGATATGACGGAAACTAGGGCGGCAAGAGTGGAACAAAACACCAGGCATAAGGCCGAGCCATCCACCCTTTACCAAGTATATAGGTGCATTAATTAAATAAGAGATATTGTGATATCCCAACAAGTAAACACGTCCCAACAAGGAACAACGTCTCCATGTTCCAACAAGGAACAAAACTTCAATCTTCACCTGCAACTAACAACGCTATAAGAGGGGCAGAGCAAAGCGGTAACATAGCCAAACAACGGTTTGCTAGGACAAGGTGGGTTAGAGGCTTGGTTCAACAATATGGGAGGCATGATAAGCAAGTGGTAGGTATCGCAGCATAGGCATAGCAAAAGAGCAAGCAACTAGCAAGCAAAGATAGAAGTGATTTCGAGGGTATGGTCATCTTGCCTGAAATCCCGCAAGGAAGAAGAACGAGTCCCTGAAGAAGACAAACGGAAGTAGTCATACTCGGCGATAGTAGTACTTGGTGTTTCGTTCGGTACTCGTTCGAGCATCCAAAGTCTTCGGTGCTACAGTAGTCGTACACACATTCAGAGAGGACTTGTCGTTTCGGTATGAAGTCGTTCGGGCGTCGGTCTTGCCGGTGGCGTACTTGGAGAAACCCCGTAGTCGTACACAGGTAGTAGAGGAACTTGACGCATCCAAACGAAGCAACACGAAAGCCTCGGGTCTTGGTGGTCAACGCAGGGAGGCAGGCGACGAAGAGCTTGGTCTCCTCTGCACTGCTTCAATGTAGAGAAACAGAGGCAGAGGCGAGACGGGCAACGCGAGGCGGGGACAGATGAGGCAGGCGCGGGACGAGCGGGTTCTAGCCGCCGGCGAAGGATCCAGGCGGGCACAGCGGCAAGGGCCCTGGACGACGTCTGCTGCAGAAGGAGTCCCGCGAGGTTAGGACGGAGCGGCAGTGGAGTCGCGAGGAACGCAGGGGCCGTGGGTGAGCTCGCTCGGGGAGCTCGTCGGGTGCATCTGGTCGATGTCGAAGCCAACAGAGGCGCAGCGAGAGGAGCTCAGCCCCTGGCACGTGTGAGGACGGGAAGGAGCGGCGCGGCTCCTCGGCGGCTTGGACTCCGCTGGCCGGAGCGACAGCAGGGAGCTCCTTCTCCCACCGAAGACGGCGACGGGAGGAAAGGGAGAGAGGCGACGCGAAGATGGAGGCGCCATGGCGTGTGCTAGCGCGGCGCTGGAGGGAGGACGAGGGGAAACGGGCAAGCGGCGGTGCTGAAAGGGCATTGAGGGAGAGAGCGGCGGCGAGGGAGCGAAGGGGTGCAGCGCGTGCGTACTGATCCCCTCTGGCGGCGTTGAGGGACGAGGAGGGAGCGAGGGGAGGAAACAGGGAGGCTAGGGTTCGGTCGGGCCCTGGCTGGTTCTTGGGCTGGCCGGCCTGAGGCTGTAGCTGGGCCTTAGGGGGAAAAGGATGGGCCACCCTGAGATCTAGGCTGGGCTCTCTCTCTCACTCTAGAACGAAAAAAAAACAAAGAAGAAAAAAAAACAAGAAAGAAAGAAAGAAAAGAGAGAAAAGAAGATGGTAGGAGAAAGAATATATTCTCAAACTCATAAAAAATGAGTCTAATCCAAGAAAATAGGAGTGGGCATGGATGCAAGGTTTAGATTCAAACACATTTGAATTAAATTCAAATGTGTGAATAGGAAGTGGAGGTTTGGAAGGTCCAAAATGTTCGGTTTTTAGAGGAACCTCGATAAAAGAGATACAGAATTGTGGACAAGATGTGAAGGTCAAACTTGAAGTGGAAATAGGCATGAGGATTATTTTTGCACGTGTGTTATGGTGAATATCAAATTAAAGAAATATTGAATATAGCTCCCTACTATCGGGAGGATAGGTTATAAAGAGAAACCACCAAGTGAGTTCCCTCGATTTAAATGGATCGAAGATCCACACAATTTATTTAGTTGAGTTAAGAAAAGAAATGACATGATGGCATGATGACATGATGCAATGCACATGATGCAATGATGAATGCAAAGAACCAAACAAATCACACGACGAAACCCGGAAACATGGAAGGCATCTGAAGCTCCGGTCTTGGGGCGTCACAGCAATCCCCGGGGTCGGTCGGCAGCCGGCACCAGATCGAGCGCCGGGCGGGGTCGGGCGCCGCTCCTCCAGGCGGCGCGGTCACGGTAGACATTCAGCTGGATCTACACCTCGTACAGCTTGCACGGCAGCGTCCTCTTCCACTCCTTCCCCTTCGACGGAGACCCCTCAGGTTCTCCGGCGAGATCCGCGTGTGCACTCGCCGCGCGATCAAGACGTCGACATCAGGGGTCTCTCCCTCCCGTCCGCGTCAAGGCCGGAGGGGACTGCCAGCGGTGGACTGCAAGCGAGCGAGCGTACGATGGCCGCCGTCATTGTCGGGATGGCTAGCTGCAGCGGTACCCTCTTCATCCTGATTCTCTTTGTTGGGATGGCCTCGAAGTCCGTGCTGGAGGGCAACAGGTGCGCCGCGGGCTCGCAGTCGCCGTGCAGCGCCGGGTTGCGCTGCGCCTCCTGCTCCCCGCTCGCCGGGGCCCTTGCTCCGCCACCTCGTTCGTCATCGTCAGCACGGCCTTGGGGTCTTCACTAGTGGGCGACAGGTGTGCCGCATGTGCGGTGTTGGGATACGCGGCTCCTGATGCTGGTGCGTCGTGGGATCGCAGTCGCCGTGTGCTGCCGCGATGCTTCTTATTATTATTTATTACTAAAACATGGACTGCGGGTTGATTTCATGTAAACTGAGGGGCTTTTTAAAAAAACAGCCATGATGACGGACGATGGAAACCTAATTCTCTTTATTATTAAATTATTAATTATTAATTATTCATCACAAAGACAATACAAGGTGATACATTAATAAGCCTGAAGCCATAATCTTGACAACACTGTTGCTACTCCTATTCCCTTGATGAAGGCGTGCCGAATGTCCGGGCCTAATATCAAACAGACATCGCACCAAAGCCTAACATCTAAAGCCGGGTGTCCCATCCAAGGCACTACCTGGATTGGGTCCCACACCGATCTGGCACACTCCCAGTGAGCACCGCATGCTGCAAGGACCGTCACCTCCATCATCCCTCGGTCCATCCTCAGAGCAGAACTGAAGCACCGATCTTGCCAGGCCTCTCCGCCATCAACGCCACCATGACGCCAGACAGCTTCCTCCTCCTACGCGAGTCCATCTCCGCGCATTAGGCGCCGAATCTCCACAACGCCACGCCGCTGAGATCCGCCACCATCGATGTGTAAGATGAAGCATCGCTCCACCAAAGACGCCGTCCTCTGGTCCCTTAAGCCCGTGTGCACCTCCAAGAATGACGCCCCCAAGAGGGAAACAACACCAGAGAGTCGTCGTCGTCATCTGATCTACTAATTTAGGGTTTCCCCGGAGGTAGCAGAGAGTGGCCTTGAACTTCTCGGTGATGCCTTCAGGAAGGGAACGATGCGGACAGCGTCGCCATCGTCGGCCTTGGCAATAGCCAATAGCAGGTTTTTCACCCAGATCTGATCGAAGACCTCCATCTCTCGTGCACGGGCCGCCGCCATCCTTGCCGGGATCTGGATGATCCAGGCCATCGCTGCCAGATCTCAGCAAAGAGAAGTCCCCTCACCGAGACCCGCCGGCCGAGCAGGGGAGGCCAAGACCATGCCCGCAGGACCAGATCCACGATGGATCCGTGCCCGCATCGCCGCCCCGAAGCCAACCCGTCGCGCAGCCGCCACTGCCTGGCCACCCGCTCGCGCCGCCGTCTGGCCGCCGCGCCGCACGACACGCCCTCGGCGCATCAGCCAAGACTCCGCCGCGCCGCCGCATCTCGTGCTACAGCCGCTCGCCGGGAGGAGGAGGCGGGCGCGGGGTGGGGGCTAGGGTTCCCAGGTTTTTCTATACCCGGACTATTCAAAACAATCGAAGATAAATAGCACAATTCTTATGCAATTGAAAGATAAATATTTCAATGCAACAATAATTCAAATAAGAATATTACGACAAAAACAAAAGTATTGACATAAAATAGTTCAAGTTTGAATTCATCTTAGTCAGACACATGTTCTAGTTGTCCGTATAAAACGTCCAAAGACGCTCAACCACACCATTCTAACTGTTCATGAGTTTTTCGGTATCGAATTTGAGGGTGCATTTGGATAAAATCCTCAATTGTCGTGCGGGTTTTGCTCTTGAAGCTGAATAGGATCAACATTCGATGACCATTTGTTGAACCTTGTAGTTGAGAACATGCTCCTCCACACGTACCCGTCTGCAAAAAACGCCATCATCATCGTCGTTTCATCCTCATATTCCACCTCCTTATTCGATGAACATGACTCAGTGATCTCGTTGTAGAAGTACTACTCGTATGAATCCATTGTGTTTGCTTTAAAGAAACAATGAGAACGTCAATTTTTTTGGGGAATGGTGTTACTTATCGGGTGTGGTGTCCGCCATGGAAGGTATCGGCAGGTAGCAAAGGATCCAGGGTGGAACAATCATGTACTCAAAGTCAGGAAGGCACCTAGGTGGAGCAGTGGAGGTCCAACAAGGCCTGAGTGGCGGACAAGGTGGTACAGCGGGGGCGTCGGTCGCCAAGGGAGCGCATAAATAGCACATGAGGGACAGGGTCGGAGGGTGGGCTTTTTGGATGTGCGGGAGTATCAGAGTGGCGTAGCGGAGGTCCGAACACCCGCAAATCTCACATAGTCCCTGTTTTGGGGATTTCACGCATTCGGACGTGTCCGGATATTTTTGGTGACCACCTTTGGATGATAAAGACCGTTCAGTTGGGACAATTGCGGGCGGTTTGGTGATCCACGTTGGAGTTGCCTTCAGTAGAATGCCTTTGATTAAAGAAAGATGATAAAACATGCATGCAAGGACACCTCCAACCTTTGGTGCGGTCATTGTCAGTACGCCAAAACCATCTGAAGATAGAGGGCCCCCTGCCTGATCCAGCTAGAGGAGCAAGCATGCATGCAGCTACATTTGGATACATGGCACACACACAAGTCAAAGCATCAAACCAATCTAGTATAGGCAGGGGTGGTATAGACAGATGCTAGACATGGAGATCTATGGTAGCATGCACCATGCAGGCAAGGAAGAAGAGCCTTCCCTTCCTCTTTTTTTGTTTTTTTTGTTTGAAACAATGCCCTTCCCTTCCTCTTCATAGCATGGTGTTATGTATGAGAGGCATCTCCCCACCCAGCAACCACACGCAGCATCTCCCTGTGTAGCGGTAGTACAGCACAGGAGAAGGGATAAATAGGCAGAAGCTTGAAAAGCCAAGCATCTCGGCACAGCACTGCCTCGCAGCTCAAAACTGAAATTGGTCCTCCACCACAGTTGTAGGTTGTCAGAACAAATTCGAGCCAAGGAGGAGGAGGCCGAGGCTGAGGCCACCAATGAAGACAATGGATCCAATGCAGCAGAAGGGCAGGGCATTCAAAGCCTGGCGCAGATTAGGCTCACGCAAAAAACAAAAGCCAGCATCCGCATTCACTACCATTCAACAACCAGAGGAGATTCGCAGATTGCAATGTAAGAAGTACCAGGAACACAGTAATAACAAAACATGATCCAAATGTTTTACAGACAAGGCGGAGAGAGGAAACAAGTCAATTCCCGAACCAAGAGACCCTTCCGTTGCAAGTGGGAAGGATCACGAATGGTTCGCTCTTGACTCCTCCTCTCTCACCTTCATCTTCCCTTTCGCATTACAGTCTGCTTTAAACAAGTCTTGGAACAAAGTCGCACGCTCAAACTAATTAAGTACTCTCATTATTACAAAATCAAAAGAAGATACCTTCACAGTCTTTGACTTTCTGAGCAGGGGGGAGGAGGAAGAGTAGCAGCAAGAACCGCATGACCAAAATGCCCTGGGAGCTGATTCTGTTGGTGTTGGTTGGTGCAAGTGAGAGCTTGACAAGACCCTTTCTGGCTGGAGATGGATCACGTTGCCTTCCTTCCCAAAATGATCAAAATGCCCCCGGTGGTTGTTACTAGAGGGTATTTTTGCCATTTTGAGAGGAGCATGGCGGGAAGAGAGGGGTTTTGTTGTTAGTCTTGTGGGCTCTTGTCAAATCCTCCCTTGCAGCTGAGCTGCTAACAGATAGTTGAGGTGTTAGCAGGTGGCAAAATAATTGGACTTTGGTCTGCGGCGTGTGCTTCCCTCCACTCCCACCCAGCATCTCTTGCTACTGGTCGGAACCTGCAGGCGCCGGCTCAGTCCGGCTACCTCCGGCACCCTTGAGTGCTGTTGTAATCTGGTGGATGGTGTTGCAGATGTGGCTGTTGATTGCAGTGACGCTTGAGAGGTTGAGCTTGGCTGAAGGCACGGCGCTGGCCAGCACCTGCATGCCCACGGTGAGGAGGCAGCCGGTGGCGGGCTCATCTGCATTGCCAGGACTTGATTCGCCGTTGCTGGTGGTGTCTGAGCTAGTGGCTCCAGGCGAAGGGCTGGTGGCTGGGAAGATGGCGAAGCCCATGGGGAGTAGAGGGATGTATGAAGGATCCTCCCCGCTCATTGTGACCTGGATGGCATCCACATCCACGGTTGCAAACACCACCAGGCTTCCACCATCAGGGTGGATGCTGCTCTCCTGCAGCAGGAGCTCCACATTCTGTGATGAGTTGCTTGCAGACTGTCATAGAAAGTTGCAGAAATGTCAGCTCTCAACATTTACCGAGATGTCAAACTTAGTTGATCTTACAAGGAGTACAAAGAAGGAAGTAATTCTCTACTCCTCTAGCATGCATGTGCTGCCATAGTTCCATATCTACCGACCACAGAGATGTCACTAAGATATCTCAATCAGATTGTAAACATGAAGGCAGTACATCAAAACTGATTTAGAACGACTCACTAGACATATAATGTGTACAAGACGCAACATGTATTTCTAAAACTGACTACTTTCTTTGCATCTAAAAGCTCTTATAGCAAATTAGATGAATTGTGAACGTAATGCCAGCACATAAACGAATCTAAAAGCTTTTGTAGCAAATTACAGTGATGCATGTGACCAGCCTGGGCCTAGACCGCACAAATATCATTTAATGTGGTACCTTGAGCAGCCAGTGTTAATTTATTGTCCTTGGTATTGGTAGGAAACAGTAAGTTATTTGACCCACTATTAAAATGTTGGTATTGGTAGTAAACAGCAAGTTACTAGAAGCACTGCCAAAATGAATAGCAGTTACTGCAGTAGTTCAGTAGCAATGAGCTATTGAAAAACTCTTGCTAAATTTTTGGCATTTTGCTTGTCGAAAGCACTAAAACATTATATATTTTCTTCTACATGGTCGTCAGTAAGATTTAGGAGGTGAAAAATTGTGATGATACTCATTCGGCATAGATACTAAGTACATGTGAAGTTCTAGTTACCAAAGAAAGAGTTATATTATTGAGTGTGCCGGAAGGAGCGAATTTGTGGCCTCTTGGTGTACACAGCTTTTCATTCAAGTACAAAGGAACACCAGCATTCAGAACTAGTGACGACTGGAAAGAGTACTTACATTTATGCGAAGAAGAGAAATGCAATTCCTTGGGTGTGATCCATTTGCAATATGTGCCACCTCATGAAGTGAGCCCCCGTTTGACAAAATCTCAAGCTGCAAAAGCATGACTCGCATCACGGAACTGATAAACCAAAGAATTTGTTTGAAGAAGATAACCAACACTAACAATGATAACAACATTTGAGAAGATAATATAGTTCATTGCTACCTGACAGCGCTGTTGCTCGTCTGCAAGAAGCTCAAACACCTGTTGATGGCTGAAAGGAAGCCAGCTTGTGGAGACCGCAGTGAGGATGACACCGCTGGGCTGCCCCGGCTCAGTATTCTTCCTTGTTGTAATCCTGACTGTGTCCTCTGTAGAATCAGATAGCGCCGTCCAAGACTGGCTCCCAGATGCACTTATGTTAGCACAGAAGGCGGTGACCATCCTCTGAGACAGCTTCATCATGTTTGTCCTCGCCTCAGGGGTGCGGATAACTGGGATTAGGAATTGGAAATCAATACGATTAGGCTCTTGTGAAGATGGATAAATATCGATAAAACCCAGCACAGAACTGATAAAAGTGGCGAGTACAGCCAGTGTAGAAGATCCCAAGAAAATGATTGAAATTGCAGCACTCGAGTATTATAAACAAGTAAACGACCATGTACACATATATTGGTACGATCTTCCTTCCCAATAATACGATGATGACAGACAAAAGGACATGTTGTTTTAAAGAAGCAACTAAGCATTGGCCCTCTGAGGCATAATGTCGAACACTTGACAGGTGAGCAGGCAAGAACCACTACAGTACAGAACAAGCATAGAGATACATGGCGAGATCGATCGGTTTAGGTAATATCTTGATTTAGCATCGCAATTCACAAGCAGGATGAGCATCAATCAGATGAAATGTAAGCAGCAGAGAGAAGGCATGCCGTGCGATGCGATCGACGTGGTGCAAGGTGGTCCTTACCTCCTTGATCGGCGATGCTGCGGGCGAGCTCGCTGGCGAGGCGCTCGCACTGGCGCTGAAGGACGGAGACCCACCTGGTGGCCCCGAACGCGGCGCCGCCGGCGACGTGGTCCTTGAAAACCGGCTGAAGGGGCTTCTCCTCCCCCACCACTTCCATGTGCTCCACCCACACCACCTGCGTCGATCCACGTGTCAGAGCTCAGTCCATGCATTGCATGCCATGCCACGTCACACATGCAAGATGCATGCATTGGGCCTTTCGGGGTGGCGGTGCGTACCCTGGAGTAGCCATTGGGGGCGTCCTGGATGATGCAGCCGGAGGGCCGGCGGCGGCACCGGACCAGCGAGCTGGTCTGCTGCTGCTGCTGCAGAAGCTCCTCCTGGAAGCCGTCGGCTGGGAAGTCGACGATGGACCAGGTGCCTTCGTCGGCGTTGTGCACGCAGTACCGGAAGAAGACCACCTCCCGCGCCGGCACTAGAGGAGACAGGAACTGCATCTCCGCTTGCATCTGCATGCCCATTCATCAGCAAACCAATCAACTACCAAATCGATCGATGGATGCTTGAATGCGTTAACCGATGTAGTAGTAAATGGGGTGCTTACCAAGATGAGAGATCCACTGCTGAGATGGCCAGAAGCAGCGCCATGGTGTATGACCTGAATGGTCCTTGCCTTGCACACGATCGAAGGGAACAGCTCCATCCACTTGTTCTGCACGCATGCGCGGATGATCTCAAGTTAATCTGACGTACGTGCGCAATGGAAGAAAATGAAGTAATTTGATCTAAGATGGAAGTTGATGAACTGGACTCACTGCGTCGAGGAAGGCGTCGACCAATGTGATGCTGTTCATGATGACGACGGCACTGTCGCGCGTCCCTTCCGTCCTCGCCGAGTGGGCGACGTCAGACTGCTGCTGCTTCCCGGAGTCGATGGGCCAGCTGAGCATCCGCGCGTGCTCCTCTGCGTCCATGACCTCGCCGGACGAGGGACCGGTGCCGCGGCGGCGCGCCCAGAGCGGCTCGCTGGTGCGGCACATCTTGATGAGGTGATCGGCGGCTGTTGATGCGAGCTCCATCACCAGTTGTTTGTCCTGCTCCTGGACGATGACGGGCGTCATTGGGCCCTGCAAGTATGACGCCGTCGCCGCGATGCCGTGCCCGCCGGCGGCCATCTGCTGCGGCAAGGCCATGAGGTCCATGGCGCCGTGCTGCTGCTCGGCGAAGTGCCGGGAGTATACGTTCATGTCGAGGTCCAGGGGCGGCATGAGCACAGGCGGCGGCGCCGACATGCAGCTCAGCGCTGAAGCCGACGACATGCCAGGCTGGCGCCCGCCACCGTACCTGCTGGCGATGCACGCCAAGCGGTCCAGCTGCAACCATCCGACGCGCAAAAGACGTACACCATTAGCCCGTGTGAGTACATTACACATTACAGTAACACTAGCAGGCATTAATTAGCTAGGGTTTAAGCAAGTGGCAAGAACGTACGCACCTCGTCTTTGAGGCGTGCGTTCTCGATGCGGAGGTTCTGCTCCTCGTAGGACATGTCACCAATGACGGCGGCGTGGCCGCAGCTGGGGCAGACGACGTTGCGGATGGCGGCCTGCAGGCGGTAGTTGTCTGTCTTGAGGGACTCGTTCTCGGCGCGGAGGATGACGTTGTCGGCGCGGTCCTGCTGTGCCTTCATCTGCGTGCGCCGGTTCTGGAACCAGAACTTGACCTGCCGGGGCTTCAGCCCCAGCTCCTGGCTCAGCTTCAGCCGCTGCTTGTCGTCCGGGTGCGGGCACTCCTTGAACAGCCTGCATGAAAGCATCCACACGCGCGCATGAGTCAGATTACTAATTCAGGAAGATTTTCGTCATTAAGATGGAGGTTTGGTTCTTATTTCTTACGCCTCCATCTGCTGGATCTGGTGCGCGGTGTGGCGATGGTAGCGCTTCTTCTTGCCGTTGCCGTTGGACGCCGCCGCCGCAGCCGACGAGGAGGGGTGGTGGCCGGCGCCGGCACCGTCCGGCTCGCTGTGCTGCGGCTTCTGGTCCCTGTCGTCGTCAACGTCGGCGAAGCTGAGCAGACCGTCGAGGTGGCCGCTGCCGGAGCCGCCGCTGAGCTCCATCTCCATGTCTAGGTCCAACTCCTCGTCCTTCGCCAAGTGAAGCCCACCCATAACGCCCTCCTCTTTCTGAAAAAACAACCCAGCAGCAAAAAGAAACACATTTATTAATTTTCCTCATATGCATGCATATGCAACAGACAAGATGAAGACGAAGGCGAAGCACTTACGGGTATCAAGTTGGTGGAGAAGTGGTGATGAAAGGGCATGGCGGAAGAGTTAGACATGAAGCCGGCGAGCGCGCCCGGGTTGGGCATGAGCGGCGAGGCGAAGAGCGCATCGGCGGAGGAGCCGCCCGCGGCCATGGCCGCCATGGACGAGAGAACCTGGCAGTCCCCAAACATGGTTCTTCTTCCTTAACTCCTCGACCGACCGACCGACCAAGGAGAAGGAAGGAGGAGCACCTGGCTGCAGCGACCTGCAGTGGTTCACCGGAAGATGGAGTAAAAACCAAGGTGAGGACGAAGCATGGTAGTGAGGGAGAGGGCGGTGGTACAGCGCGGAGGGGGAAGAAGATTTAGCGGGGGGAGTAGTAAAGGGAAAGATTTGGAGGAGGAGGAGATGGGTGGGTGAAAGCGGAGGGGCGAGGGACAAGGAGAAGTAAATGGCGGGAGTAAATACCCTGTCGGTTGTTCTGTGCCTCGCCTGAGCGCCTGTCTCCCCTCCCCAGCCCGGCCCCGGCAGTCCCTCGAGCTCGGAGGTCGACGGAGACGGGGAAGACGAACTCTTCTCGATCCCTCCTCCCTCGCTCGCCTTTATTCTCGCGACGCAGCAGGAGAGGAGAGGAGTGGAGGTGGGAGGGGAGGGCACACTGTCCGCTACGACTCCTCGCTTTGACCTAGTAGCAAAGAACAAAACGCAGTGACGGGAGCGGGCCAGCTGGCCAGTCTCACTGACAGCGCAGCCCCACCGTTGAAACCGCGTGGGCCGGGCCCCACGTGGCGGCGACCCTGCGCGAGGGCGTGCCTCGGGGAGGCGCCCGTGACGTGAGTGACCAGCGAAACGATTCCCACGCTGGTGCGGGCCCCGCGGGCCAGGAGGCGTGAAAAAATGGAAAAAGGAAAGCCGAATATAGGGGATTTAATGCGGGTAATTACGGGCCGGATTACAGCGGGGGCGAGGAGTAAATGCCCGCCTTAACTGCGCACAGTAACGGACGGGCGAGCGCGCGCGCGGGCCGGGCCGGCGCCGTGAACCCGCCCGTCTTTCCGTCCCACCGCCTCGCCTCAGCACGGTAACGGACGCCGCGCTCTCGTCGTCGTCGTCTTGACGGAGAGAGAGGTCAACACGTCTCCTCCCCGCCCCCGCTTCCCGCGTGCGTTACGGATGGGCCAAGGCCGCTGGCCGAGGCCGTCCGGTCCGTCCGATGACGGCGGATCCGTCCATGGAGCGGCTGCCGCGTTACGGCGGGCCTCGGGCATGGCGCCCATGTGTCGTGTTCGCGTACCCCCTGCTGTGCTGCGTGCATCCCCGGCCCGCCGTGGTCGTCGTACGTTACTGCTGCGCGCGGTAACGTACGCGTACGCGCGGGTGGCGAGCAGAAAAGGTTTTTGCATGCGTTCTCGTCACAGTTAATGCTGGTCGGCGTACCGCCCGGGCGCTGCTGCTGCTCGGCGATCGCCGCGATCTTCTCTCGACCGTGCGATCTGTCCCGATCGCCGTATGCTACAGTCTTCTTCCTCCTCATGCACGCGCATCGCCAAGAGACGGTTTGGTCTCGTTTCTTTAGTTCTCTATACTAGATGACCCGTTGTGCCCATGACGCAAAGGCCGAGCGCACGCCATGTATTTTAAGAGTGTGTATTAAAATATGTAGATACAAATTGAAACATATATAAACATAGAAGTCTTGGTAGGCATGATAAACATAAGATTCAAAAACATGATAAACATAGAAGTCTTGGTAGGCATGCATACTAATGCTAAGCTATATAATAAGGGGCTCTTGCAACTTGATTATATTGAGTAGACGATTAGGCACAGTCCCTTGGAAGTGCATTTAAAGGTGAAATTATATGCTTGACCTTCCTCCATGTGCGCCTCCCCATCAGCATTAAGAATAGTGAGCGGTTTGGTAAATGATAGATAGAATCGATGTGAACCAATAGTTTTACTTGGATGCAAAATGAAACATTTTGAATTCATGTTCAAATGAGAAACACCCAGAAAATCAGAAAATCCTTATCCACAGCCCTGGGTGCATTACACAGAGCAAATTTGTGTCTAAACAGTAGAGAAATCTCACAAGCTACCATAAAAAATGGTTGCCGCCAATGTTGAAGACTGCTCTGCTGGAGAGAGAGAGAGACTATTCGAGGAGCTCATCTTAGAGTTGTTTCTGATTCTCGAACATCGACCCAGGCTGGATAGGGCGCTAACCACCAACTCTATGTATTCAATATATATAGAGAGATATTTTAATAGATAGAGGAGGCTTGATCGATTCTCTGGTCATTACTGAACTCACGTATAAGCAGGCTTGTGGATCAACAATGAAAGCTAGTTAATTTTGTAGGTGAGCAAGATCGTATAATCTGCCAAAAAATGTACGTTGAATACGCACACAAAAAGATACACACGGCGACAAAAGGTCAAGCGGTGTGCCGCAGTTGTGCCAGTGTCATGCTTGCTGCGCACACCAACCAAACTTCCACGCTCCGCTACAGATGTGTGCCGCACCGGCAGTCCGGCACCACCGGGCCCTACTGCACGCCGAGCGACCGTGCGACATCGCCGTGCTACGACCATCACCCACTTGCATGCTCCCGTCGGCCGCCGTGCCGCAACCTCCATCGCATCAAGCATTCAACAAATCGGGTGTAACGAAGGAGGATACACGACGGCCCGGGTCAGGGGGGCATGTAGGGAAGAGCCCACGCGGTTGACGCCTCCTTGGACTACTCTGCATTTTCACGGCCACGATCAAAGGAAAATGGTAAGCAAATCTCAGTATTTGTATTCCCACTGTCTCTCAGAAAGAACGGCCATGGATTACAGACACGTGATCACTTAATGTGTCGGCAACAACAAGCAATCAGGAAGGCATGCACGCATGACAAATCAATAAAAAAGGAACCGCCTGCCTTGTGGCCCCCATAGCGCTTCAGCCACGCGTGTACCTCCGCTGTCGGCTACCGGCCGCGTGCCGCATGTGAGGAGTCGCTCCAAGAAACGGCTCGTGAGTGTGGGGCTCGGTTCCCTCTCCTCCAGTTCTCCACCACGCGCGGTCCAGTCACCTGCCGCCGCCCCGACTCCACCGGAGCCCCAACTGCTGCCGCCGGATACATCTGGTCGGAGTACCAGTAGGTCCGCCGGAAACACCGAGGTCAGCCAGCCACATCCCCCTCACTTTCTCTCTCCCTCGCGCCGCGAGTTTGCATCCCGAGTTGATTAATGGCTTGCTTCGAATCTGCTCGTCGTCACGCAGTCCCGGTGCCTCTGGCCATGGAGCAAGGGAGTCTGGTAAAGGAGCTATTTTACCAAGGCAACGGGCCTCCGGGGCTCGGAGAGGCCAGGATCCTCCTTCGATCTAAGCAAACACATTCCACCTTCCAGATCAAGGTGATTGTGTTGATTCTGCTGCCTTTTCCAAGCCATGGAGTCATGCCCGAGGAAAGAGGTGGGCAACTTAGGAGAAGCTAGTTGAAGAAATTTTGGCTCTTGCTCCCTGAATAACAGAATCTGTTATCACTTTTTTTCCATTAGTCAGCAGAACAGGAACGTGTACCTGTACTTCTACTGAAAATTAACGACACTGCTCCTCAAAGAAAGACGGTTATTATACTACTGCACAACTCTTACAAATGCAAGGAATGGTTGTGTCCACTGCTTCAGGTACAATTACCTCTCTTTTGAACCATGCCAGATAGTGCCCCTAAGCAGCAGGCATCAATATTTAGCATTAGTTATTGTCTTTGAGTCGCTTAAACATTGGTTGGCATATGCGTTCGGGGTTATATTTATCATGGTGAAAGCATCAGCCACAAGACTAACTTACATATATGTAATCTACTTAACTTCTGATTTCATCAAATGTTCAACAATTGTAGTAGTATTCATACATTTCATTTGACCTGACCATCTCTGCATCCATGGTTTAAACACAGGCACTGAACTCATCTTGGAGGAGTGGGAAAACTATACCTTTCATTTTTACACGGTACCATACATTACTTCCACTTGTTAAAATTATTATTTTTATCATCCTTAAATTGTGTTGTTCAATTTGTCCATCAAATATAGTTTTTAATAAATGGATAGTTATGTACTCAAAGAATATGAGACCAAAAATACGTAAGATGTTCCTTTAGTACCTCTCCCCTTCTGCAAGTTCAGCTGATCAATATTGCTAGTGTCGGTTCAGCTGAATGTTTGGACAGGGAAATCATGTCTAAAGGGAGTAAGAAAGTCAGCACTGCTGCATGACGTTTATAATTGAATAGTCAAACATTTTGAGTAGTAGCATAAAAGCCAGAAAAGATGACAAAAGGGAAATAGAGGAGGTAGAGATCTCAATTGTAGTTCTGTAGATCGGTATACAAGAAAACACACACTTACCATTAATCTGGATAAGTGAGTTAGCGTGATAGTACGTTTTCAAACTCTCTGAAAGTAGATGGCTGCCAAGCTTTTGTTTGCTGGAGAAGTGCCATGATACAGATGTATATATCTAGCATTGTCACCTCCATAAACAGTGAAACTTCAAAAGAAACAATTGTCACAGTCAGCTATCTTCAATCATAATGATAGTCTCATTCATTGCTAGGTTTGTAACCTTCTTGAAAATTATGGTCCAACTAATCTGGAGAAAATCAATTGGCATAGGAGGAGACAATGTATACCCATAAAATTCATGTTAATAGGTTTACATTGAATTATTGGTTGAGACAAACCAACAAATTAGTATGGATGTTACAATTTGAATTCCAAGAATTATCAGATACAAATCTGTGACTCCATTATCAAACTGAGTTAACATCTTTATCACCATGGATGAAAGAGCAATATAACAAGGTACAAAGACATAATAGTTGTAGGAAAGAGAAAGGATGGAGGGGAGAGGGCCGTGTGTGTGACATCCACCTCGTGTGGATCTGGCCGCTCGTCAGCGAGCCTCGCTGGTGAGCAACAGGAGATCGACGTGAGACACCTCACCTCGAACTGACTCTTGCTCGACTGCACCTTGAATCTCACCAGTGCGTGGCGTGGCCATTGTGCATCACATAGCAGTTTGTAAAATTGGGAACATGGCAATATGAGGAAAATAGAGAAACAATACACATCATGGCGATGCTGAACTTCAACAGCCATGCACAACGCAGCAGATCCTAAGCGCCCTTCTCCTTGCCGGCGCCAAACAATAGCTGGCGGTGAGGCGCTGCCGGCCGGCGTCACCTCTCCTACTGTGCCGCGGATCCGTGTCGTAAAAGACGAAGAATTGTCAAGTCGCTGCAGAGATGCAAATTAAAATTCCAATACATATCTGTTAGTATGCAAAATGTTTAAAACTAAGGTTGTACCTTGCAATGCACCACAACAACCAACGTTTTAGCATGCCATTTATTCCAAGAGCAGGATCGTAACATACTTTCAGAAAAGTGAAGTCCAGATCATACACTCATGAATAAATGCTTTGGTTTTCAACTGCCACAATGATACCCCCCCTACTGCAAGCCCCTGCCTATAGCTCTAAACTGAACCAACAAGTTAGCATGTCATTTATTTACAAAGTAATGCTTAGCAACCTAATTCCCCAAAGGCAGGAGTCTAGATAGTTTCAGAATGTGCAGTTTAGATTATTTTTTCTAGTATCAATTCTGAACATGACACAACAGTTTAGCTCCTTTTATTTAAGCTCACAGCATGTGATGATTTTTTTTTTGCAGTTGCAATCGCAGTAGGTTTACTTGCACAATGCTAGTAGCTTATTCTTTCTGTATTCTGAAATAAAACAAAAAGACCTTAGAAACATCCAAGTAGCACCAAAAGAATAAAACAGGGGAGGTTAGAAAATGCTCAAGCATCAGGATGGATGAGTAATTATAAAACAGAAACAAAAGGGCCTTCTTCCATTATTTTTTGTTCCCTGTCACTTATATACATCATAGCAACACACATGCATTTTAACTATAGAAAAACATAATTCCTAACTGAGGAACAAAGTTATATTAGAGCACCACATTTTATAAGCACTATACATCTATACTTACCTTACTTGGGTATGACCTAAGTAGGCTTGACATTCACCATGATTCATACACACAATGTACTACATCTGAGATAGAATGGCACCCACAAATTAAACAATAATCTACATAAATCAGAATTAAAATGTCTATTACTTTGCCTCTTCTACGCAATGGTACATATAGTTGGAGAAACATGAAAATGCAAATGAATAAATTCTCCATATTTTTGGTGATCCATTAATATTTGGAGGTATAAATAAGGAATAGAAAAATTAAGAAACAGTGACTTAATTAGTCTTTGACCAATATTTGAAGGTATAAATAAGTAGTCAAATTGGTATCCAATTGCCGGCTTGAGTTTCACATTTGAAGACCACTTCTTTCCATGGATTATAGGCATTAGATACTGGTTGATTTCAAAGTTTCAATTTACATGAATTGGAAGGAAAACAGATAGAGCAGAAAAGGAATTTATCAGGTAGTGGAGGAGCTCACCCATAGTTTAGACCCGTCGATCTAGCCGTGTGGACGCTGGATGTAGACAGAGAGCATGCATGCTCTTCTTCCTTCTCCCACCACACCACATCAGAGGAGGGGTTGGAGCAGGCTGTGGCATAGGTACAAGTTCAAAAGCGAAAAGGGAATGAAACCGTGACGCAATATAGTCACTACTCCAACACCAATAATCCTAAAGGTGGTTGTACTATACACTATAACCAACAGCTATGCATAAAATTTAATAAAAGCATTTGAGAAAAATAATAAGATTAAAATGACATTACAATTTGCTCAATAGTCCAATGCTTTGATTATAAAATTACTCCAAATAGATGACTGAACAATATGGAAAATTAATAAAGGTATGATGCTGGTGATTTATTTCATATTAAAAGAAGATAAGTAATGGAGATTGTATTATTAGTAAATAAATAACAAAATGATGTACTTTTATGTAGAATTAAAAGATGGAGGGCAAAATAAATACATATGGCTATCCTATTCCACAATGAATAAGAATAAACAATCAGCCAAACTAAATCAGTCTATTTGAAGGTTTGTACTCCCTCCGTCGGTGCATTAGGAAACTAAGGAGCTGCATCGCGACCTAGGCACACACAGATGCCCAATGCACAGGAAGGAGGGAGTAACCTATGTCCTGATTAGTGACAGGCCATCAAAGCAAAAGTATATTCAAGATTTTCAATGATATAAATGTAGTTGAAATAAAGCTCCAGATTCAGTATGTTATGCTTAGTTCTTTCTAGAGCCAGAACATAATAAGAAGAATATTCACTATTTAGATAAAACAAGAAAATCACCTCAAACCACATTTTCTGCTAGCGGGCTTATCAATTGAGCTCACTTGTGATGTCATCTCTTCCTGAACTGCCATTGACATGTGCTGCATGGCAAAGGCACATAACCCTGTCATCAACAACATCGGTATTCTGAATAGTCAGGAAAGGTGCAACACAAAATATGGCTACAAATTTCTTTTCTCTGTAATCATAACAAGAACTGAACATATTACAAAAAGAACTACATCATCTCCCATCAATAGAAAAAATCTCATTGTCTTTGACAGAAATATATTTAATTTAATAACTATTTCAGGAAAGCTCATGCACACGCGTAGCATAATAACAAAACAACAGTTCCCTTAAAATTAGGTAAGAGGCGGCATCTAAGATAGCCTCGGCGAACAACAGGGGATGGATAGTCTATAATTTGAAGGGAACTATTGTTATAAACTAAAAAAATGATTCTGAACTGCAATAGTAGTGTAGCACAAATATACTGCTTTATGTATTCCGGTTGATCAGTTCATATCAACTTGACTTTCCAATGCTTGAACAATTGAATGAATTTTGCAATTGAAACTAAACACAAACTAACACCATCAAAACAGAGGCAATTGACGTGGTGCCACGCAATGTCTTATTGACCTTGGCCACCACACCAGCCTAAATTGTAAATAGATGCGCAAGCCAATCTCCGTACCTATAAGTATTCGGTGTAGGATAGTGCAAATAAGGGATATTAGCCTACAGAAATATGGGGTCATGGCAAGGTTGATCCCTTTCTTTCTCTATCATGTTCGTCTTCCTGAGTCCAAAGAGCATCCGCCCCTTGCTTCAAAGATAAGGAGCCTCGCAAGGGTGACCAAAGCCAATATAGCAATCAAATGAGCCGATATCTCCTTGTAAGCATTGTGTTTATGTTGGTTATATCCTGCATTTGACATGAAACAGATGGTGTCATATTGAGTTGATCCACCGGCAAATAAAATCAAGGCATAAAGAAGTTGACTCCAGCTTGGGCATATGCTCACAACAATCA